>NW_010326893.1:0-1655 GCF_000700745.2 Antrostomus carolinensis | reverse complement strand
CACATACACAACACCCCAGCACACACATACAACACCCACAGGGTGTGCACACTGTGTACAGGCCATGCACACACGGAACACGTGCAACACCCGCACTGCACGCACACGCCATGTGCACACGGACACACAACCACACACGGATCTGACATACAATCGCACATGGACATGACCAACAACCGCACACGGGACACCTGACACACTCACAATCGCACATGGATGCACTTGACACACACAGCTGCACACGGACACACACCCGCACACGGCTGCACAACCACACACAGATGTGACACACACACACACACCCGCACACAGATGCACACCCGTACACGGGACACACAACTGCACGTGGACAGTTGATGCACACACCTGCACGTGGACACACAGCCACACACGGACATGTCACACTCACACCTGCACATGGATGCACAACTACACATGGACACACAACAACTGCACAGGGACACCTGACACACACACCCGCACACGGACACACAACCACACACAGATGTACAAATACACATGGATGCACAAGTGCACATGGGACAAACAACCACACAGGGACAGTTGACACACACAACTGCACACGGATGCACACGAGACACACAACCACACATGGACACCTGACACGCACAACTGCACACAGATGCACACCCGCACACGGGATAAACAACTGCACACGGGCACACACCTGCACACAGACACACCTGATAACACACACACACAACTGCACGTGGACACACAACCACGTATGGACACCTGACACTCACACCTGCACATGGACACACAACCACACACAGGATAAACACCCACACATGGACACCTGACACACTGACACCCGCACATGGACACTGGACACACACAATCGCACACGGATGCACACCTGCACACGGGACAAACAACCACACACAGGACACACACCCGCACACAGACAGTTGACACACACACAGCTACAGACAGACACACACCCACACAGGGACATGACACACACACCCGCACATGAACACACAACCACACATGGGATAAACACCCGCACATGGACATGACACACTCACAGCTGCACACGGGACACACAACTACACATGGACACACAACCACACACAGGACAAACACCCGCACACGGACACACAACCACACACAGATGCACACCCGCACATGGGACAAACAACTGCACACGGGACACACACCCGCACACGGACACACAACTGCACAGGGACATGACACACTCACACCTGCACATGGACACCTGACCCCCAGGCACACCTGCCCCACACAACCATACACAGACGCACACCCGCACACGGACACACACCCACACACGGGACAAACACCCACACACTGGACCCCTGACACACTCACACACACAAGACACACACCCGCACACGGACACACACCCGCACATGGACAGACACCCGCACATGGACACACACCTGCACATGGACACACACCCATACACGGACACACACCTGCACATGGACACACACCTGCACACAGACACACACCCGCACACGGAACGAACACCCACACACGGACACACAACTACACACAGGACACACACCCGCACACGGGACACACGGACACACACCCGCACACGGACATGACACACTCACAAACACCCGCACAGGGGACACACGGACACCCCCACACCCATCACCCCC
>NW_010326892.1:0-47669 GCF_000700745.2 Antrostomus carolinensis | reverse complement strand
AATGGATTTATTTTGAGGACAATATAAATGTAATGTGAAAAAAAAAATCTTAAATTATTTAGGAGTAACAGGAAGAACTATGTGGTTTTTTAATTTTCTTTAAAGGAAACCCCCCAAACATGTGATATTTCTGTACTATAAATTGATATTTGTTTAATGGTGTTTGAAGTGGAATTGGTTTTGCATTTCTCTAGCAGATAAGAATGTTGTACAGGTGTGTCCAAGCAATAAGCAAAACACTGTACTAATGCGTAGTTAGCAGGAAATAGGTCACTATTTCATATCTGCAGCTTTTTTTTGTTCTAGAATCTATGATTAATTTGACTTTTAAAATGGATGTATTTATGTTTTATCCAGTTGAGAATCTCTTCTGTTCACCTTAGTTCAATATAGTTATTTTTTTGGTTTTAGAGTGCTAGTTTTGATGTACTTAGTGTTTCAAAACAACTGTCATTCTGTTGTTAACTTTGAGTGTTGATTACCCTTGTTCTTAAATATGACCCTTTCTCATAATACGCCATCAAAATGTTTCTGGCCTCAGAAATATGTTCTGTATTTAGAATTGGTCTTTTGCCTAAATTGAGAAAGGGAAGTCAGCAGTAGCTGAATCTTTCAAGGATTATGGAAAACTGCTGGAGGTGGCAAAATATCAGCTGATTTAATAAAGATTCCACAATATTTAATGCTCTGAAGTCTTGCCATGTTCTATCTAAAAGTGAACTAAGAAATAACAAAAACTTAAGGATTGCAGCTACATGTAAAACCCTAGAGGTGCAATGAAGATCTGAAATTTAAACATTCTACTGTTATTTCTATTGTTGCCACCAAAACCAAATCAGCGTTGAATTCAGAGGTCTGGTTGAGTTTCTCTGGATTTTGTTCAGTATTGTATTTTGTGCCATGAGAGCACAATCTAATTTATCCAGGGTGAGGAATCACTGGTGCTTCTTATGGATCCCTCTCTGGTAAACGTAGTTTTCCTAAATTTTTTATCTTGTAAGAAATGTTTAATACTAATTTGTGATTTAAGGCTCCTTATAGTCCAATTACCAGAGTTAATAACACATTTCTTTTAGTTTAAAGGATGCAGACTAGGAACAGGCGGGAAATCAGTCATTCTTCTGCTTAGGGTAAAAGATGGTTTCCTGCTGGAGAAGCAGGACTGTGTTTAAGCCATATGATCCCAAATATTCATATCTGTGCCAGCTGTTTTAGATGTGGGAAATGCATGTGCTTTGCAAGGAATGAGACCCACTTGGTTTCATACATTAAGTTGGGACTGCTGAGCCAAGTAAATGAGAACAATAAATCTAGATTTTAATTCAAGAAAGTTTAATGTCTTCAGATACTTTAAGTGGTGTAAAAGCAATTTATTTCTTCTCTCTTTTGTGCATATGTATTGTGCTGTACCATTAATTTAAACAGTCTGGATGTAAAAATGTCTTGGTAGTGTGACATTCTTACTAAAATTCTGTGGGTATTTTTCAGGCAGAAAAAATGCTGACCATTTTGTGGTTTTTTGGAAATCATGCGTAATTATGTCATTTAACCACACAATAAGGCTTTCTGTGGTAAGGTTTTAGATAAACAGGAAAACTCGTTTTTTACTTTGTTTTCATTGCAGAACTGTCTTTTTTAGTGCAAAGTTGTTTGATTATTTTCTTCAAAAATAAAACACAACATATTCTGACAGGAAAAATACACCATTAGCAACCTCCTAAAAGCTCTCTTTCAACATTCGTGCCTCTGTTGTAGCACATTTTCTCGGTTTTGGGGAGTTATGCGTTTTATGTCTGACTTGTCTGTGTTGCCAAGAATAAAAGCTCTCTTTCAACATTCGTGCCTCTGTCGTAGCACATTTTCTCATTTTCTCGGTTTTGGGGAAATACAGCGTTTTATGTCTGACTTGCCTGTGTTGCCAAGATAGTGATGTAAATATAAGCCATTTACATAGCCCTAAGGCAGATGATTTCTTCATTAAGGGCCCTTCTCCAGGGGAATTTACAGGAAAGTTGAGATGAATGCAATAATGGTGGGAGGCTAATGTGGCTAAATTAAAGGACACTGGATCCCAGTATAGAGGCTCTCTTTCAGGAGTTAAATGGTCCTAAATTGTGGTCACTTCATCCCCTTCCAGTGAGGGGCTGCTTCACTCTGAATAGAGGCTCTATGTGGGGGTTCATTGCTGTTCAGTAGAAGTGCAATAGCCTCTCACTGTATGTGAGTTGCCTTAGCAGTCCTGAATGTCCCAGACAATAAAGTTGGACAACAGTTTGCCGGTTTATTCAAGACAAAAAGCACAAAAAGTAGTTTTTGGGAAATACGTCTCATACTTAATCTTCTGCCTGGAGATTTTATTCTGCCTTTGCGTTATGTGGTGGCGGTAGATGAGGAATGAAGGGCAGGGAGAGGTCTGCTCCATCTTGATCCTTTGTTCAAGAAAAAGATGATATTGCAGGTAGGCTAGGATGCCTCTGCATGGACCTGAGCATCCAGTCAAATAAACAGATGTTTCCATAGTGACAGAGTCACACATCAGCGCAATATCTGCTGTACTTACCTCAAGAAGAGTGGAAATAGAAGGGAAACCAAGAGCAACTGTTAAAAAAGAGAAATATAGTAATAAAAGAGTTACACAAATCTTAGGGCACTTGTAGGAATTAGGGTGGAATAGAAAACTCTCCAAAGTACTCAGTGCAGAGGAAAACAGACAAAAAGGTTTGTTTCATCCATCAGAGGAAACTTTTTCAGTTGACTCTGCCCAAGAAAGCTGTAGCCGTGTCATTTGTAGGAGAGAGCAGTAATTCATGTAAGAGGAGATCTCTGCCACGTTCAACTTCTCATTTTTCCTCAGTAAACCAACTTTGAAACTTCTGCTTGTGGAAAAACTTGTCAAAACTCATCACCCTAAACTGTGAGAAGAGAGATGACTCAAAAGTGAGCGTCACCTCCTGCCCTGGACAGATGGCAGTGTGCATTTCATTGCCTGGGACCTGGGCTCTGGTTTTTATTTTTTATTATTTTTGGCTAGCCCTGTAACTGCAGTCGTGGGAGGCAGTTGCAGGACTAGATACATCCTGTCTCCTGGTTTTCTGAGGTAGCGTTGGTGACTTGTGTTACAAAGCAAGAGCAAAGCTTTAGCAGTTGGGAAACGAGGATCTTTCTCTGCTGCAGCTTTGCACCTCGGTCATCTGGGGCAGCTCTAGAGAAGTGACTTTTTAGGTCTTTGAGCCTTGGTAAGGTGCGAGCTGCGTGTACATTAGCTAATTCAGTGGTGGGTGGTAGACAGACAATGGAGATAAAAGAAGGTTTGAAAGAAGATATTTTCATTATAATTACAGAGATCTGAGGGAACAGGAGAAGATGGTTAGTGCTAAACTTGTGCCAAAGTCCTTCAGAAAATAAGCTGGGGTGGCTGAGTCCAAGACTGGCTTTTGCTCTGCCTGCAGTTTGCAGTGGGACACTCTGGGCGGTTGCTTATCATGTCACTCTACTTTATGGCCATGTCAATCAAGTGGTATTCTGGGTGGCAAAGTGGTGTTAATTCAATACCTAATTTATATAGCCTGTCTCTTAAATTATTTATTTCATAAATTAAAAAATGCAGAGAAAATAAAGCATTTTTCTTACAATATTAACATGTTTTTGGGTTTTTTTTGATCACTGGATGCACTATGGCCTTTGGCAAGCTGCTTTGGCTCATGCTGCAGCATTTACACAATATTTTAAAGTAATGTAGCTGTCTAAGTCATGGTTTTGATTCTGTAATGTATTTTACTTTAATTTCATGTGTTCAGAGTAGTTTGCTTTGCTTTTTTTATTAGAAACAAAATTAGATTCGTCTCTGCATGGCCAATGAAAGCAGCACTAGTGTGTTTTTATAGGAGATTTGCATTACTTGTTAATTGGAAGGATGCTTCTGGCAAGTTTATAAATGTGTAGGAGGACAAGATTACTCTGTTTCAAAGAGAAAGTATTTTGTATTAAAGACTGAGATTTTTATTGTGTTTACAAGAAGGGAATTTCTGTGGGAGGGTAGCTTTTTCTGATGTGGTGATTAATTGGGATTTCATTTTTTGTCATAGCATTCATTGTGAGACAAATAATGGGGAGTTAACAGGAAGGTATTATCTGCACCACTGGCAGGATGGATAATATTTGAGAAGAGTGAAATATATTTTTCTTGCAAGAAAAATAGTAACTCATTTAGTTGGAATCTTCCTTGAAGTACAAAAGTGGTACAAATAAATTGTGTGCATGGGAATGTTCTCCTTTCCCTGTCACTCCAACCAACCAGTGGTCAGGTGTCCCAACCCGCTCTGTGGTGATAATACTCCTGTTAGTAGTTATTGTGTATGTTTCCAAAACACAGCCTCTGCTTTGTGGCCTGAATCTTCATCACAAACTGAAGCAACTGAGGTTTTCTCCCAGCCCTTCTGATAAACAGATCCATAGGCCTGAGCTGCCACAGCCCAGACCACTGTACACTAGTGCCGCTGCACTGAAACTGGTGTTTCATCTTCACTTACCTTGGAAATGGCTTGGGTTAAGTCAAACCTCAGTGTACACAACTAACACTTCTCTTTCTTAGAAGGATGTGTCACAGGTAAAAGTACTGTTTAATTTCTTAAGGGATAAAATGAAATCTAAGGTAGAATTTCCCTGAAGTTTATTAATTCTGAGCTGGGGAGTATATAAGTAACACGTGGTCATTAGAGTTCAGTGCTCCAGGTGCCTCTTCAGTGCTTCATTTCCAATGCAAGAAACTCTTCCATCGTTTTTGAGCTTTGACTGCTAAGATGGGTACGTTAGCCTTGAAGAAGTGATGCTGTCTGGGGTGGAGAAGAGGCAGTGTAAGATTTTTATCAGCAAAACAACAGAGATTCCATATGCCAAGCAGCAGTTGCCCAGCGTAGCAATTGGTGTGCCGGAGTTTTTGGCTCCTTCAGCCTAATGTTGTTGGTACAATTCAGAGCTGTTAATATTTTTTGAAAATGAACCTAATATTCTTTGAGGTTGTACTACAATATTTCTAGAGAATGCTGCAGAATGATTTATTTTAAAATAAATGAAAATTTTAGAAGTGTCATAATGTATCAAAACCAGTAACTTTATTATATTGGAGCATCTTAAAGTTTTGCCGGCTAACATTTAGCATTAATACTTGAAACAATACCTGCTTGAAACAGCTCAGATTTTTTTTTTTAGAGTTTTACTTTTTTTTTTCCCCCTGAAATTGTATTCAGTGTCATCTTCAGTTATGAGGCATGTGTTCACAGAAAAGGTGGACTTCATTGCATGCTAATACTGTAAAATTAAGCTGTGTTCTGGACAGTATTTTTTGTGTGTGTGTCATTGCTGAAATCGTAGTTCAACTTTTGATTCTGTTTTTCTGAATGTTCCATTTCACTGCCTAGTCATTCTCTCCTGTTTCCCAAAGCTATTCCATGTCAGAGATAAAATCTGAAGTTAAGTGTTTAGTCACTGGGTATCCATTCAGAATTTGTTTGATGTGAATTGGCCTGATCTATTAGCTGGCAAAAATTAGTACGGCATGTGCCCTTTTAGAGTGTGCTAAGTGAACTGAGGGACTTTCTACCCAAGTGAGTTTTTGTTTAAAACTGTTTTGCTTTGTTTTAATCCATTTTAAAACTTAAATAAGCTACTGTATTCTGAAGTATGTGGCAAATGAAGCATGTGGGATATTGGCCTTTACTTGGAATTACTGCTGATGTTAGTGACAAAAATGGTAACTTCTTTCAAAGTCCTTTTTCTTCATTTTCCTAGTTCTGTTGTAGGAGCCAAAGAGAAATTAATGAATGAAGCATAAAAAGTACTGGAAGAAAATGTATCTGCAAAACATTATTGAAATTGGCAAAGAAGGATTTAGCACAAATTGATTTATATTGTGGCTTCTGTCGGTCTTTTAAACTTACATTTTGTTTGTGCAAAACATTCACATTATGGAATATTTAGCTCTGAGGAGGCGATTTCCCAGAGTTCTTCATCCTTAAATTGAACTGACTTAATACAATCTCATTAGAATTTTGCAGCAGAGCAAAAAAGTGAATTATTTCTGAAAAATGTAAGTGGGTGGGTGGGGGAGTTGTTGTCTTGAAAACCAAAGCAAAACATTCTTAAAACCTTCCTTGCTTGCCATGGAAAATTAAAAAAAACCCAAAAACCAAAACACCCAACCCAAAAAACCCACCACCAAAAAAAAAAAGCCCCAAACAAAACTGTCTATGCAACTGTTTTTCTTTTACCAGTTTTATTTAAAGAAGAATCAGTTTGAAACGTAGACTTACATATGTAAGTTGTATACACTGTGGTAGCTATCAGTGCTAGCTAAAATTGGTGTATGCTTTTTATATTTTTTTTAGTTTTGTCTGTTGGGCAGGTTTGGGTTTTTTTAAGTATAGTCAGTTTCACTGCTTTACCCTAAATAGTAAATTAAACTCTTGTCTTGGTTTGTGTTAACCAGGATATCTTCTGAATTTAGTGTGACTAACCAGTATCCCAGTTAGATATATGTATTTGCAGCACCAGGAGTTTTTCCTTCATCTATTAACTGCTTGTTTTATTGTCTTATAAGGGAATGATAAAATACATTTTTAATATAAATATAGCATATTGATGATGAAAAACATGAAAAAGGCAGGCATTTTTGGAGGCTGATAGAAATCCTGAATCTATTCTATTTTGAATTGATTTAGATCTCAAGTTGGTAGTAAATTTTAAATAATAGCTTTATTGAAATGTCTTTCACAATCACTCTGTGTTAATACTACGTAATGGAGCTTGAGGTTGGCCCTATATACAAATACATTCCATCTTCAGGTTTTGGAATTAGCATATCATGAGTGAAAAATGAAATAAAATGTTTGAGGTACTGTTTGCATATTAAGCCAATGGCCTGAAGGGGTTTCATGCCTTTCTGTGTGATTCAGTAATTTTAATGTTAGACTTTTTGTAATTTTGCTAAAATATACTTTGTTGAACAGGAGATCTCCAGAAAGTCTTGCATTAATTTGCTTTTGTTTTTGCTCTTTAGACAGTGCGCTGTTATAAACTAAAATCACACATTCCTGAGTGTAAACTGATCATGTTCCCAATGGAAATTTCAGGAATACTTGTGGCTGCTTTCAAAATGTGGAAATCTATTTATATTTTTTCCCACTTGTTTTTCTTCCTAGGTTTTGGCACTGATTGCATTCATCTGCATAGAGACCATCATGGAATGCTCCCCTTGCGAAGGCCTTTATTTCTTTGAGTTTGTGAGCTGTAGTGCATTGGTGGTTACTGGAGTTCTGTTGCTTATGTTCAGTCTAAATCTTCACACAAGAATACCACAGATCAACTGGAATCTTACTGTAAGTTCATACAAATCCTCACTCTGTTAAAAATAGCTACGAATCTGTTTTTACGTTTGGTCTTTGAACTTTCTACTGTTGTTTAAGGTTGTGTATGAGTGGTCTGCGTGCTGGGTAAAGTATACATTTTACTTGTGTTTATTTTTAATAGTAACAACAGAATGAGCTTTGAAATGTAGCAAGATTAAACTACATTAAATAGAACTAAAACTGTCTTCTGGTAAATTCTCTTTGGAAGGAAAAACTTCCTGCTAATGCCAGCAATTACTGTTTGTGGATGAAGTGGATAAAAATGCAGCCTGTGGTTATTTAACTTTGACAGATGCTGTATTTACAGTAGCTCGTTGTTCTCTCTGAAGCCATTTTTTTAATATTCAGATGTACTTTATGTATCTTCTTACACAGATTAATGCAATCAATGGATAGCAGTGTAAAAAATTGTGCTTTCTTTGAAAATCAGGTGTTCTGAATTGCTTACATACATAACTATTAAACATTGACTGGCAATGCTTAATGTGTTCTCAAATATGAGGAGTTTTAGGAAGAGAACTGCTGGCAGTGCACATTCCTTTTGTACAAGTCCCCATTTCCATGCTGTATTACGAGTTAAACTTTCAGATTGGGTTGCATAAACACAAGTCACAAAATCAACATGTTAGTCACTCTAGCAAAAGATCTGTCAGCTTCAAGGCAATATATCAACTTTTTTGGACAGTACAGATACATATTTGCCTGTGTTCTGTTCTACTTTATAACAGTAGTTCTGTAAGTACTGTTGTAGACCCATCCCAGAGGTTTTTTTAGGCTTCTGTGTGTTTTTTTTTTTTAATTTGTTTTTAATGTAATTTATTAATGTTGTAATGTGCCTGTTTGCAGTAGCTGTTTATAAGCCTAAATGACTTGTGTACAGTGAGACTGGAATTTGTAATTAGATGATCCTTTGTGCCCTGGGGATGCATGATCTATTGAGGAATGCTTCCTAAGAATACTTGGTAGATAGATTAGATGGACTGAGAACTGTGACTGGTAATGGGGAGATCCAAGTGGCTTGCAAAACAAAACCAGTGAAATCACTGAAATGTAACTGGGTTGTCTTGCTTTTGCTCCTTTTGTCTCCATTCTGCCAGTATTGTCACCATTTATCTTGGTGGCAAGCTGAAGACCAGCAGCTGCAGAGAGAAAGTAGTCTCTGTTTCTGCTGCCAGCTTGGTTGGTTCATGAGCATCACAACAGCTTGACAGCTCATAACAGCAACTGGGGACCATCTTTTGTACCCCACAGTTCTGTACATGCTAGTAGGGTGTACAAGAGCATGATAACAAGTGTGTATATGTGAATTAGTATCACATAAAGTACACAGTGGTTTTCACAGAATGGCTGAGGTTGGAAGGAAGCTCTGAAGGTCAGCTAGTCCAACCACCCTGTTCAAGCAGGGACTCCTATAGCACGTGAACCAGGATTTTGTCCAGAGAGTTTTTGAGTATCTCCATGGAGGGAGATTCCACAACCTCCCTGGGCAGCCTGTCCCAGTGCTCAGTCACCCTCACAGTAAAGAAGTTCTTCCTTATGTTCTGGTGGAACTTCCTATGCTGCAGTTTGTGCCCGTTGCCTCTTGTCCTATTGTTGGGTGCCAGTGAGAAGAGTCTGGTCCTGTCCACGACTCCAGACACTCTCCCTTTAGATATTTATAAACCTTAATGGGATCCCCTCTGAGTCATCTCTTCTCCAGGCTGAACAGGCCCAGCTCCCTCAGCCTTTCCCCATATGAAAGATGCTGCAGTCCTTTGATCATTCATGGTGAGCATGGTGTCCATGACTGAGCAGAACCTGTATCTCCGGAAGGTCAGTTTGATGACTGCGTACCCTTGGTTCTGTACGGCCGTACCTTTCGTTCTGGTGCTGAGCGCTGTGGCACACTTAGTGCCTGCCAGAACACTTTGACAATACATTGAACATAGATGAGTACAGAAGCCCAAGTGCAACTCTCTGCCTCTCCCTCCAAATAATGCAGTAGATACCAGTGTGTAACTGGGATGTCCTTTCAGCCACTCTGACTTCATGGTATTTGAGTGACAAGGATTGCCACTTGGTGTGAAGTGTTATTTGGCTCTGCATAGCACTTTGTTAGAGATCTTTAGAGAAAAGAGAGCTTAAAAATCCAACCAGTTGTGGTGTGGGTTTTCTTTTGTTGTTTGTGGCTTTTTGTTTATTTGCTTTAAAAAAAGTTAAGTATTTTGGGTTTTAGGGGCAGTGGTCAGATTATTAATCCCTTACCTAAACAGCATGGAGCAACATGACATAGTCAGAATTCAACTTGAAAGGCAAGTGGAATACTCTGCAGATGCTTTTGCTTTAGTTCATATTGCCAAATCAGCAGAGGTGGAAGTAATTTGTAATGATCTCGCTTGTCTCATTCTTTTAGTTATGTACTGCAGATTGAATGCTTCTGTCATTACACCAAAGATCTCTAGCAGAAGTGAGAACTGGAAGCTTCTGACTTCCATTAACTGCTGAGACCATCCTTCTTCCTGGTGTTGCTTACTGATTGTAACAATTATTAGTCTGATAGGACCGTTACTCTGGGAGGAATGCGGGAGTATCTTCATTATTCAGATAGCTGTAGTCTGCTGTTGCATGTGCAGAGTGGCTGCTGATAAAACCCCTGTGGGAGATTACTTTGGAAAAGCTAGGGAATTTAAGAATGTAGAGTTGTGGCTGAATGTTTTTGGCTTATTTTGGCATTTTATTCTTTACAATCTAAAGGTTTATTCATACATTATTTGCCTCTTTCAATATTAAGTGCTTCTTTCTGTTTTATGGTTATTTTGATAATTTTGCAGACTGTATATGGCACAGTTATCACAGGAGTTGCTTTCTGAACAACAGACTTTGACACACCTTAATGCTTTAGGAGGAAGTAGCTTTTGCTTATGTATAAATTCATTAATATATATGCTTAAAAAATGTGTGACTTTATAATGGGTGTTTCCCTTGTGAAAAGTATCCAACTTTGCTTTTAGAAGCTGTGGGAGAAGAGGCTGTTTAGGTGCTTGAAAGAATTTAGTAGTCTTAAATTTAGGAAGAAGTCTTTCTTTGAACAGCACTCGCACAAACTTCCTAGAAACCATTTGAAGCCATTTGCTTTCATATAATCCTACATTTTAGAAAGTACCAGGCTATCAGCTGCTGTTGTCCAACACAGGATTGTTTCCTTTAGTACTTTATAAAACTTCTTTCTAATGCGTTTGTGGATATTGTCTGATGTCCACTAGCCCTGGCTGGAATGAAAATGCGAATCAGTATATACTAGCATCTAACAGATACACAAATTCACTACATTGTTTTTAATATATGTTTTTAGCCATGTGGGAAAAAGAGCTTTGGTTTGATCCTAATTAGAAACTTGCTAACCATTTTCACATTTTCCTGAGGTAAACAAAGAAATGTGGAGATGGTGAGGCCAGAAAAGAACCTGGCTTGTGTGTGTTGGAAAGAGGCAGATCTGTTACAGTAAGATGAAAGAACAGTCACTTGTCTGTGTTGTGCAGCACTATCAATATTATGCAAAAATGCAAAAGTTGGGGAACCTGTCAGTGGCAATTTCCATTTCCTTTATGCCTCACAGCTCAAAGGGAGCTTATTTTGCAAGGAGACTAGCAAGTGGCATAGGGGAATGAAGAGCACACTTACAGCAGAGGTTCCTGCTTAACTCATGAGCTGCTGCTTTGAAATTCTGTGTTTTCAGAGTTAACTAATAAGTGAATGTGATAATTTTGTTTGGCTAAATTATCCCTTTTTATTATTATTTCATTATTTGAGTCTCATGTGATCTACAGGGAGAGCTTAAGATCTTGCAGCCAAACAGTGTGCATGACATGACCCTCTAGAAATACGGCCGGGGTAGGAAAGTTAACAGAAGTTTTTGTAGTAACTTTGGTGTTCTGGTGAATTCGCAAGGGGCTTACCAGGCTTTCTGACAATCACTGTCACTGCAGAGTGGATCCACCGTAATGCTGCAGTATCTTTTTTTCAGGGCTGACAACTGAGATGACTTGGGGAGGGGGAGAAGTGATAACAAATAGCTGAGAATACTGGATTTTGACAGTCTCTTGGATGAGAGTTTGTAGGATGAGAGAAATCTGAGTCATTACAGATGTAAATCATTGCATAATCAGCCAGTAGAGTGGACTATTTATGTCTGTAGGAAAAAAAAAAATCTTCCAGTAGATTTTGACTATTGATTTTTGAAAAACAATTTTTTAAGCATCCACTGGAGCTCTGGCAGTGTGTGTGTGTGTGTGTGTGTGTGTGCAGTTCAGAATGTGGTTTTTCAGCCTAGAGCAGCCTCAGAGATGAGGCACAGAACTGAGCGCAGCACAAACTTACCAAATGAGTTCCACTGGGCTTATAGCCTGGACTCAGTCCCAGGGCAGCACTGCTACAGGGAGGAAACAGGAGGAGTCAGGTGTGTCTCTTAGAAGACACAGATCAGAGGTTGTATTTTGTGCTGCCTGAACACTTATTTCATCAGCTTTGCAGGGCTGGTTTTTTTTCAGTTGTTGCAGCAGTGAAACCTTGTGTGCAAGCAACTGACATTTGAAGTAGTTGGCAGAAAATTTGATGTGTTGCCAAACTGTCGTATGCCAGCCTTGGCTCTAAGAGTGTAATCACAAAGCTGTAGTTCAAAGGCCTTCACAGGGTAATCTTGATTTTTTTTTTTTCTTTTAAATCTATTTTTTCCCCTTCTGTTTTGAAAAAAAGATCTTTGTTTTCTTTGGCTTGCTTAGCTGTTGAATGAGAAATTAAGTAAGTCATCCTTCCCTTTTATGTTTACTGCTGTCAAGATATGAAGGATCCTGTTAAAGATAAGAATGAATATTTT
Organism: Antrostomus carolinensis; assembly: GCF_000700745.2. NCBI lineage: Eukaryota > Metazoa > Chordata > Aves > Caprimulgiformes > Caprimulgidae > Antrostomus > Antrostomus carolinensis. The sequence continues at coordinate 35,414 of NW_010326892.1, read as the reverse complement.
ATAAATTTTTTTTTAAATTGTCAGAATTAATTTTCCTCTGGGCTAGAGCTCTTCATGGGTAGTTCTCACTTGGTGCAGCGTGGTGTAAACGAATTATTCCTTAAGAAATACAAACACAGGTTTTAAATACAAGAAATATTATGTGTTTTGATAGTTATTGCTAGTTGGCTCTGTTGCTTTGTGACTATAACTGCTGGCCCTGTGACAGAAACATGCAGGGAAAGCAATGAGGAGCAGCTAAGAAAGAACTGAGGGGGAAATAAACAGGTGATCTTCAAAATGCCAAAATGAAACAGGGCTTGTAGAAGCATTCGTTCAGGAACATGTGTTGTCATTCAGAACATAATTATTGCATCTAACAGAGCTTGTATTCCAAACCAAAAAGAAATAAAATAAAATCAGACGAATCTTGGTTTTGAGGCCACTTCTCCCATTTTTTCAAAATCGTAGCTTGTCCCTGACCTTTTGGAGAGCTGACTAATGTTTTCAGAAGTCACTTGTGTTAATTCAGGTTTTTTTTTTACATAACTTTGCTTGAGATGCTGGAAATAGAACTGACTTCCAGCAAGTGCCAGACACCTGGGACCAGATGGAAGCACCTGCAGATGAATGTTAGACACCTTTGGGGGCTGCTGTGTACAGTGTGGGACTCGTGGGGACCTTCAGCGTTGCACAGGGGCCAGGCAGCGTAGCCTCACCCACACTGTGAGATGGGCACTAAGAGATCTCTGTTTGCACAGCGTGAATCCAGCCCTCTGGGTCACTAATGTATTTCCAAAACTGTTGGTCACAGACTGTTTCATCAGAGGGAAGCGATTCTTATTCGAATCTTGGAGTAGCAGAATCTAGTGTTTTAAAAGAGGTTCTTGTACCTATGTAAGCCTAAATAAATGAGAAAAAAAGAGATGAGAATTAATGCTCATACAGTTAATTTGGTTCTTTCTTCCTAGGACTTATTTTTGCTTGAGAAACCATATTTCAATTTTTAATTGTGGTGCAAAATATCCATACAATGTTTAATAATATAATTATGGAGTAAAAATATAGGAGTTTGACCAGAGGTGCTTGGTTTAGAGGACTGACTGGTATGTTTGTAAACTTCAAATTGATAGCTTCATATAGAAACAAGGGAAAACATTCCCAAACCTTGCAAGTAAAGTACTAGTTGGAGGCAAAATTAGGGGCATTGTATAAATAAATAAATAAACCAAATAATCACACTCCCCCTCTCTTCCTCTGCCACCTGAAAAACAAACCACCAAAACCCCAACAGAGCTGAAAGGAAGTGTCACTTTGAGCTCTCTTTTGTGGAAAATAACCTGGACAGCAGCAGACCGCTGACTTCTGTCACCTTTTGTGACAATGCCAAGCTGTTGAAATGTGCAGGCTGCTTTTCCAGGTTACATTCATTTAACTACTTTAAATTACTAAATTACGTTATTACTGATGCTTCTGAGTGTCAGAGCCAGCTTCTGGTAGTGCACCAAACTGGAGGACTAAAGCAGAAACTTTCAAAGCTCGTGTGCCTTGCAGCTTTCTTAATGGGAGCTTGGGGTCTGTTAACAGACCTCTCATTTATAGCACCAGTTCAGCTTCTCCATCCTTATTAATGCAGGAGACCTTTAAAAATGAAAGACTGTAGGATGCTGTCTACTCTTCTAGAGTTTCCCACCTTTGTAGCACAATCAGCAGAGCAAAAGCCTTTCTCTTTTTTGCTATAAAATACTGTCTTGGCATAAACCTATCTTCATCCACAAGTCAAGATGCCTCCTCTGCCTTATGCTCCTTCTGACTGAAACAGATAGCTGGTGATGGCAGTAGCAAATATATGTCCTTGAATACTCTTCTTTGGACTAATAGGACCATTGGTGGCTGAACAGAATGACTAGCACGTGACCACGGGTCAGTCTTTCATTTTTAAATCATTTTGGAAAGGAGAAAGGGAGCAGAAGTCTAGAGTGGAATTGATTCAGCTCATAGATTTTATTCTCTGTTATAGATGGCAGCTTTGTACAGTATTTTATGGCACAGCATACTGTCTCATGAGGTTGCTGAAATTTCAGCAGAAATTCTTCTGTGTGATGTGGTTTTTACTTTGTCTATAAATATAATAGCAAGAACTTCAGCTACATCATGGCCAGATTTGAAATGGCTCATCTTTTTTCAATTAGTTTATTCTTTTTATTGTCACGATTATTCATTTTCTCTTACGTGGAAAAAAGCTACATTATTTTAGGGAGTGTCCTTTACTTCTTGAATTCTTGATGTAGTTAATTCTCTTTTGTTTCTGCTCTAACTTAGTCCAAAACCACTGTATTTTTTCTTTTCTTATCTTTCTGCTCTAAGTATTAAGTACCAAATTTTGGATTAAAAACCTCCACCAATATTTGCTTCTGTGGTGTTACCATTATATACCTGTATGATGATGTTATTGATAAGTGTCATTGCTCCTTAAGCTCCAAACAATCTGATCTGTGGGTATGAAAGATTGTGTTAGTTTTAGCTTTTTTAAGAAACCAGCCTTATTGTGTGAATGTGAAACAATTACTAGTTGCATTAAAAAGTTTTAACCTAAAGAGTAAAAATTGAATTGCAGAAACTAATAAATTGGAGCCTCAGGTTGGAATAAATTCTTTAGATTTGAATTGTTGGATTCTTTGCAAGGACAAATTTACTATTCTTTGTAAAGAGTACAGCAAAATAAAATGCCAGCAATGATGACAAAGTTTCTTATACCTTTGGTTTCCTGGAAAAATCATGACAAAGGCACCAGCAGTCTAATTTCAGCAGTATGTCGTATTCTGGAGTATCTCAAACGTCTTTCAAGCAGCTTTCAAGTCAGTTTGTTACATGGAGATAGATGATAATGTCTTGTCATGTTGTGGATAGATCTAGCTATCTTGTTTATTCTATTCTCCTTTGGCAAGATGATAAAACTGACAGATTCAAAAAAGAGGTCAGCAGGATTAATTAATAAGCACATTTGACCCCATAAATCAGAGTATTATGTGTCATCCACTTAGTCTTTAAGTATGGTACTAAGGAAGTACAAAATGTGTGTCTGAAAACACAATCTGGATTATAAGTGAAAAGGTGGAATATTAAGCACATCTTTGGTTTTTTGTTCTAATGGTTAGCTCCCTTACAATTAAAACTTACTTTATTTTGAATATGACTTTTCTCTTAACTTTGCAGCTGTTGATTTTGTTATACTAATAATTTTGATGTGTTTTTCTATGTTAAACTTTTAAAACAGCTAGTTTTTTTAATTATTTGAGCACTGGAGTTTTCATGTACACAGCTCGATCTTTCTAATATTCAAAGCAGTTTAGGTTCTTTGATTCATACTGTGAGAAATTTTCTCCTCCTTTCAAATAACTTCTGTGGCTCTTCTCTGTACTCTGTCCAATTTTTCAACATACTTTAAAAAATGTGGATACCGGAACAGGATGCAGCATCCCAGTGTCCCTTGCAAAGGTAAGATTGCTACCTTAAACCTATCGTGTCCATATGTCCAAAGGAATGTATAAGTGCTTTTTCTCCCTTTTTCTTGGCATGGCATCACATCTGGAGATGCTTACCTACTATAATAACTACTCAGTTCTTCCGAGTTATTTCTTCTAGGATTTTGTCTTCATTCTCTAGGTCCTTCCTGTAGATGGCAAATGTAGTCTGGCAGTAAAACATAAACTTGGCCTTGAGTTGAACTAATTCTTTATTTATTTATTTATTTAATATTCAAGAGCATAGCTACCCTCTCCTTAGTATTTAGTTTCAGCATTCTTGGTGACATACGTATGTTTACTCTAGAGACTTGCTGAAAATGTTGAATACTGTTGAGTCTGGTATCTGTTGTCATATGTAGTGAGACTTCTCCTCTAGTGAGAAAAGGTTTGTGCAGATGGGAACCACAGCTCTTACTGTCAACCCCAGAAGCACAGTCAGTGCTGCTAAACTCAAAGATAGAGAGGAGGATGCTTGGAGAAATTGTGAAATGCTATTTATTTTCCAGTATCTCTATTTCTTAACTTTATCTCTGCAAAGCAAGAAATTGTATAATTAAAACTGCAATAACTATTTAATAAAATTCCGATTTTGTTTGATGCTGTAAGTACCAGATAACATCTATCTCAGTAAGCTTGAACAGAAATAAAAAAAATCTCTATAATTATATACAGTGGCAGGTGAAAAGATGGTAGGAGTTTTTGAGACCCACGATTTGCTTTTGTTTCCCTACTATTTGGTAAGACAGTTTGGGTCTTACTGGGCTTAGAAGTCTGAAATGTGGGTGGAAATAGCAATGAGCAATGGAAACCTCTTGGATTCTTTGGGAAAGTCCCCCTTTCAGATGAGGATCAGACTACAGTGCTACATCATACAGTTTATCCCATGGTATGCTTATTTTTGATAACTAGCTGTAGCTGAGTCAGTACCCTCAAAATAGATGGTTTCCCTGTGAATAACATAGCAGTAGAAACTTCCAGTTTTTACAATTACTTTCAAATGCATTCTCCAATCATGGCTAGAAAAACAGATGTTTTAGGGGTGGCTGGATGACAATGGTCTTTTCAAAGTCTTTGTGCTATGTGGCTGGAACATGGTAATGGGATTAATACCCAAGGAATAAGTACAGATTTATATCTTTGGTTTTCTAAGCCTAATTTCTTACAGCACTTCACAAGATGCACTTTGGGGAAAAATAAAATAAATTTTTTTAAAAATTATACTTGTAGTAAGTAGAGGAGCAGGAAGTGAGCTTGACTTGCATATGAAAGAAGAGTCACGTAGAACAAATTTGTCCTTAGGCTCTAATTAGAGTGGTAATGATTTTTTTTTTTAATGGTGGGAGTTGGCACGTTCAGTGTGTTTTTGTCGTTGTTTTTCTTTCTTTAACTCAAAACTGTAAGTTGCACAGCAAACTTGTATGCAGGTTTTCTTTCCATCCCTTTTGGCTGTGATAGTGTTCACCTCTCACTGATTTCACGTTCCTTCAGTATATTTGTGCTGAACTGCCATTCCCTGATGCCTCCACACCCCTCCTTGCTCCCTGACTTCACCTAGTCATTCGGTTACCACAATAGCGTTACTTCCTTCATCTCTGTAGTGTACGTATAGTGCAGCGTACATACCTATCAGATGTCTTAAAAAACTTGTAGCAGATGCCCCAAGTCACAGACTGAACAGATAGTCCCTAATGAAGCTAGCTCTTTTTTTCTTCTATTACTTTAAAATCCCAACTCTTGATCCCCCCCCACCCCCTTGCATCTGATCAGGTAGTTTTATATTGGCATAATTATTCTTGTGCTAATAACTGCCATTCAGAATTCTTATGCCCCAATGATATGTTAATGACCCTGCTTTAAGTAAGGCACGGCAGCGTACTCATCTGAACACTAAGTGACATAAGCAGCATATGTAGAATCGAGTTGCATGTTGCCTGTTGTTCTATGCTTGGAGCAAAGCAAGAATTTTCCTTGAATGTAGGTGCCCCTGGGCTGTTGCTGTGCATACATTCTAACATGTCTGCTTGAAACGTCAAGTTTTAGGCAATAAATACGTAAAAATCTGTGTATTCTCACAATACGTGCAGCTGTTATTCATAGAAATAGCACAGGATGTGAAGTTTTCTATAATGAAGACCTCAAAGAATTTGTAGAAAAGCTCATGACTGTTATCTGGACAGTGCATGGAGCACTATTGTGGTGTGAAAAAGAACAAGGGGTTCCTGGAGTGCTAAAGTTTGATATTCAGGTTACTTCAGTGTCAGCTGAGGTAGAACAGCTTTATTTATTGTTTATGCTGACAGTACTTTTCTAATAAACCCAGTAGAAATTGAGGTGATGCCTCCAGAACCTGCACTGGTGCTTTATGTGTATGTGCTGTCTGACTTAGTTCGCAGACTAATGTGCACACATGCTGTGTTTCCTGTGTAATAATCCTTGCCTTTTGTATGTGATAAACTGCATAGAAAGTGGGAAACTATTGCTGTAGTTCTTGTTCTAATCTTCTGTTTCATCACTTCTAATAAAAGCAAGCAAAGAATCATTGTTTAGTAATGCTAATTAATTTATTTTTTTAGGATCTGGTCAACACTGGACTCAGCACTTTCTTCTTTTTCATTGCCTCTGTAGTACTTGCTGCTTTAAACCATAAAACTGGAGCAGAAATTGCTGCTGTGGTAAGAATTTGAACTTCTTTATATATGACTCTTATTTCCTGTTAAAATTAAGAATAACTTTTCCCTTTTGTTCATTGAATACTTCTGTTGCCTTTGCCATCACAATTTACTTCTAATTTTACAGTTGTCTATAAGCTAATTCTGATTTAAAAAGTATTGATGTCCTTTGAATTGTTTGTCTTAAGGCTTGAGGCAAGAACCAACAGAAAAATGACTTGCCGAGAACGCTGTAACGGTTTAACTCGCCTTGCTTCTTTATAGCTAGCTCAGGTGATACTGCTCTATATTGCAAACCTATGGAAAAGACAGAGTTAAAAATTTACAAGAAATTGCAGCTGCTTACACATAGTTTGATGAATTCTTCTTGCTTACTACAGGTCCTTTTTGTTCTGTGGAGTGAGTATAGTAGTACTTCAAGATTTTAAATCTAGGAAAGGAAGGTCAAGCAAATTAACAAATTAATTTTGTGCTTGAGTTGGCAACCTTTTTTTTTCTTTTTTTTTTTCCTTCCCCCTTTTTTTCCCCCCAAACCTGGACATTGAAAATCACACAACAGTTCTGCAGAAGCATATAGGAAGAACTTCAAATTAGCTCCTTTTCCAGGCTGGTGGTCTGGACGGGTCATCTGTTCTCTTGACATTCATTCATTGTTATGTGCATGCACTCTGAGGAATGAACAGTTGGATGAAGAGTTGTATTCTTCTTTACAAGAGGTTCTTCCATTGAAGTTGCATTGCAGGATTTAATTCTCATGTTTGTAGACAGAGAACTTTGTTTTCTGGGCTCATTGATCTTAGTTGCTTTTGCCGATTCTCTAGTTCGTTGAAGAAAAACATCAATTTTACAGGCTATGATGATTTGTCAGTGCAAATAAAGTAGAAAACTAATCTTCTGAGGAATTTGTTGTGAAACTACTATTGTTCTTGTTTTCAAAAATTGTCTTTGACGATTCTTTCTACTTCTTGTAGATATTTGGTTTCTTGGCAATGGCAGTGTATGCTGTGAACACATATTTAGCTATTAAAAAGTGGCGAATGAACAGCAGACAACAAAATAGTCGGCAGACCAGTGATTACATACGTGCTCGGACAGAATCCAGAGAAGTAGATCATCGCCCTGAGATTCAGCGTCTGGATGCATGAAAGCAACATTCAAGTGGGACTGCAAAGGGAAAAGAAGTAGTGCTTAACTCATCATGGAATAAAGGGTTTTTTTCTTTATTTAAGGAAGAAAAGGAAGATCAGATGGTGGCAAAGAATGCCCAGCCCAGCATACGTGCAGAGATGGATTGAGTCAGAAGCTCTTGTCATGAAGGCAGTAAATGTTGATCATTCAAAAGCAAGATGGGTTTAAGATGTCCACATATATATACACATATATTATATAGCTTATATAATATATAATATATATATGTTTTGAAGTATGTTATTGTTTTGGATTAACTGCACAGTACTTTCCTTCCCTCTCCCAAGTCTAAGCTCCGAATATACGTGTTCTGCCACTGTTTCTTCATCTATTGTAAACACTAAGACCAGCATGACATTGGTTAATATAGGAAAGAAATCCACCAAAAGTAAACTTAGTACATGCAAAAAGGAAGTGAGGGACAAATAGCAATAACTTTAGCCATGTATCATGTCCAACAAACTCTCTGTATCCATCCTCATGCAGCCTCAGCAGTGCAGCTCAATTCTCATCTGCAGCATCTCCTGCAGTTTCACCTTGGCGCACTTATATAGCCGAAATGGACAACTGTCTCACATTTTTTGTTTGATGGATATAGTGTTGAGGTGGTTACTCTGAAATTGCCATATTCAGTTCCTGCATGACCTTGGCCAGATGTGAACTTGTGCAAAGTTAGCCTGTTGACTGAATGGTCACCATAGTGCTTCAAGTGCAAGTATGTGGTTTTCTGCTAACATTGGGATATGTTCTATTTCCCTTCCCAAGTGGGAGAATAAATACACTTGGGAGGTAAAATGGAGAAAAGGGGGTTGAGGGGCACAGAAGAGAGAGAAGGGGTTGTCATCCAATAGACTTGCATTCCAGTAATGGCTTTTTTTTTCTTTTTTAAGGTTCAGCCTTTCTGAGAAGCCTAGGGTAAGCAAGAACTAGCAAAAAATTATGATGTGCTTGTAGTGTTTCTAAGGTTGCAATGTTGTGATTTGTGTAAGATAAATATTTTCCTTATTGGAAGGTTGGTTATTTCTTCTAAAATTAAAACTGTTGGTAGTAGGTAAAACTTTTTTTTTTTTTAATTGTGTGTTTCTGCAAATTTTTTCCCTAATATTTCTTTGGAAATTCAGTTTAGATAATTGGTGGATAATATGGTTGTATTGATTTATTTAGAAATAGCTGAAGTTTTCTTATTTTAATCGTATTTCCAGCGAAGAGAATGATATTTTTACTACTTAAAATTCAAGTTCTGCAGTAATCAGTTAGACAATATCATAATGTTATTAGGAAGATGTCCCTTGATATTTTTCTGTTTCTTTAATGTTTTTATCTATGCAATCCATTATTTGGCTTATGCCTGCCTACATGTTACATGAAGAAAATGTGTGGGGGGAAAAAGATCTCTAGGGCTGAATTCCTTTCTGGTGTAAAATGATGAAGTCTTTGAAATTAGCAGAACTATATGCCACGTATGCCTGAATTTATCTCATGTTTGACTTGAACACTTTTTGCCTTGTGTTCTTATGTAGCTGTAAGTAGATGAATTCAGTTAACTTGAGTCTTAAGAACAAGCATCAGTACGTTGCAGATAGTTCACTTTTAAATATGGAAATCAGGTTATACCAAACAGAAGATCAATAGAAGTGCCTGGGCTTGTTAATACCAGAGGGAACTGGGATAGTGACAGGTGTGAACCTAACGATGCAGTGTTTGAATCAAGCAACAGAGAATTATTTCAATGTGTGAAAAACCGGTGACAAAACTGATGCCTTTTCATTTTCGATTTACTGATGTCTACAGTGCATTTCACCTCAGTGGCTAAGATGGAGATTAAAATTCAGAAAGAGTTATCAATGAGGTTAAAAAATTGCATTTTCGTAACGAATAATGGTTTACCAGTTACTGTAATAACATTTAATGTGCTTCATTGAAAGTTAGTGCCAAAGGGAACAAGAATTTAAAAAAACCACTGAACCATACAAGCCAACCTTTAGTGTTGGGTTTAGAACAGAAGTGTCTTATTGAGGTGGTGTCTCACCAGGATTACTGTGCACTTCATGACAAGTAAGTAACAGTTCCATGTTCAACGTAGTATGAAATAACAAAGTTCATTATTGCCAGTACAGTTGTTATAGCCCTGCTGTTTTTCAGGACTCTGCCTAGTATCGGCAGAGTTTGCAAGGAGAGTTCGTAGATATTGTCAATTATTAAAAGAACCTTTTTTAAAAGTAGCACAAGCATACCTAGACTGGAATTGTAAACTGGCATTAAAGCAGTTTGTGTGAAGATTGTTAAACCACCCCCCCACCCCCCCAACCCAACCAAAAACCCACCAACCAAAAACCAACAAAACCACACCAAAAAACCGAAAACTCCTAACTCAAATACAGGATATTGTCCTCCAGAAGATCCATGCTTTTAGTGTGGAACCCTCATCTGAAATCCAGAAGAGAAGTTAGGTAGTGCTTAGCAGAGGCTTCTCATTAGAAGTGTGTCCTGTTTGCTGGTTCATGACAAGGACTGAAATGGTGCGTACGTAAGAGAACGCCCCGTTCCTCTCCTGTACTCCCTCTGCCGATTCTGTTTCTTCAGAGGTGTGGGATATCTAGGGTGTCTATAAATTTATGAATTTGGTGTCTTTTAAATCCTCACCTTTCCTTCCCTAGAAGAAGGTTAAATTTGCTGAGCTTTTTTTGGAGTGAAATAATGAAAAGCTTTTGTTATCTTTTAGCTGGAATGACAAATGCAGAGTGATACAGTTAAACTTCCAATACAGTCTAATACTTCATCATGTAGTATTGTGTACCTGAATGACTGCGCGCTTTTATGTGTGAAGTAAGTTTTCTTGAGCTGAGAACAGCATGCCATGATTTAATACTTACATCATGACTTGAGCTTAGCACAGCTTTCAGGGTAGAATTAAAAAATAATATTAATTTAAAAAATACTATCTGATACACTTTGTAAAACAAAAACAAATGTAAATTTGTAATTTCCTTATTTTGGGGACCAAAGATAATTTTAGTGTTGTACAGTATATACTTTCCAAAAATCTAAGTTAAGCATTTATTACTCTACAGAGACACTATTTACTGTTTGGTTTATAGAGAAGTGAAATAAAGTAGCTGTGAGAGACAACTAAATTTGAAACATTAAGATCATATGTTAGATACACAGTTGATATTTGCCTGCCTCCGACTTAATTTTACATGGTATATTGAAGAGGTGGTAATATTTTAAGACTGTTACCTAAACTGTAGTCAGCATAAAAAAACTCCAAAGGAATAAAATATGGTAGAAAGTTTGTTTTTTTTTTTTTAAAGTTGCTTAGAAAATTGGCATTAAATAATTAAATTGCTTCTTCCAGACAGTCTTTCTTCTAATTGCTGAGCGTATAGGGTAATTTCTTTTAGTCCTTAAGAGTTCTGTTTAGCTCCATAAAGGGACTCAAAACTTACTGTAAATAAAACTAAATTAAAGCTAAACAGTTGAACCTGGTAGAAACAGGATACTTCAAACTGTAATAGTTCTGGTTAGTTGTCTTTCATCAAACTAAGCCCTCAGATGTGCAATCTCCATGTATTTCTGCGTGTAGAAGTGATGGTAAATTTTGCAAGCTACGTACAGACATTAAAAGATTAGACAATAAGATATGATTGGAGCAACAGCAGAATAACTGTTGTAAGAATATATTTTCCCTTTAATGCTACGTGTGCTCAGTTTTATCAGCCTTAGTTCCAGTTTGTCATACGGTCCTGTAACGATGTGCGAACTGCCTACAATAGGAGTTTCTAAAACCATAATTAAGAACTGATTTGACGGTTTCATTGCTCCTTAGTAAAGTTGGTTCCTTCTTTCTCTCCACTTGTTCCTTTCATTTAGTGTATTCATGCCTGATCTGTTTTATGTTTTAATATTTAATTTTTGTTAAGCCTTCTTCATTGATCTGTGTAGTGGCTGCTTCAGTATAAGGAAGATAAGAATACTGTGTCCGACGTCCTTTCGCTTAAGTGTGGTACCTTTCCCTTTTATGATGTTTGTGCTGGATGTGCTGGGGGAAATTGTATTTTTTCCCCTAGGACTTTGGAAGCTGGCTGGTGTACTGCATGTGTTTCTGTGCCAGCTTTCTGGTGGGAGCAGCATGCTTAGAGGTTGGGAGAATTAGAAATTCATCTACCTCTGTCTTTTCTGAGAGACAAGGTACTGACTCTGTAGATTTGATGCCTATATTTCATCATGGGCTTTGTATTCAGAAGCATGGCATCAATGGGCTGTGCCTTGGAAGCAACTTCTCATCTTTTACCTATAAGATGTCTCTTACATGTGCAAATAAATCAGTATAATGTGGGGTACTTCTTCATAGGCTTTGTCACGTGTTTCACTGTGCATCTCATGGTACCATCTATAATTGTTTATCTGTTTGTATTTCACTGTTGATTCTAGAAAGAAGAGAGGGAAAATGGGGAAAGTTTCCAATCTTCCCTAAGATAATCTTATTTTGCTTCCCCCTCCCATTAATTATTATTTTACCATATGACGATTGCCCCTTCCTAACACAGCAGACTTACTGGTTCTTAAAATGCTGTGGAACGCAGCAGGAGAATTGATCTGCTGCAAGATGCATGTGGACTGTTATAAGTGAATTAACCACTAGTTTTCCATGAATTTTAAAGTCCGTAAACAAATTTGATTTATCACCTTTGTGCTATTTTGGGGATGTGCAGGCACAGCAAATGCTTATCTGATATGTGGTTTTTATTAATGCAGCCCTTCTCCCACCGCCCCTTCCTTAGTCCTTGTTCTATATTTGTTACTTTCTTGTCTTATGACAACTTTGTAAACGTTCCTACTAGTTCTCTTTTGTGAGGAAACCCCCCAAAACCGCAAAATAAGTAAGAATAATGTTTTTAGAGAATAACTTAAACAAATAAACATAACAGCAATTCAAATAGTATGGAAAATTATATCCTCTCTCCTACTCAGTTGAGATACTGAACACCTTTGTACATGAAAATCAGAGCATAAAGAACAGGTTTTACACTGAAAGCTCTGGAGCCAAACATCTTTAGCTGGTATTTAGGATAAATTAAAAGTTAGGCACAATCTGGTCATGAATTTTAGATGTGATAAAGGGTGAGAAGGAGGGAGAAACCCAAACTTGATGCATAATAATCCAGTGCTTTCAAAAAATGGTATGTGAGCATTAATCCAAATTGCAGAAGGAAAGATTGCTTCTGCACTTAATAGAGAAGGAGAGAGACACCTTGAGTCAGTAGTAAAAGTAGGTGTAAAAATGTTTCTCGGGGCAGTGTTGGCTGTATAATACAGTTGGTGAGATTCTACACCAACATTGTTAATGGTGCATCTTAAAAGCTGAGATATGTTGACAAATTGGTGTGATTATCAAGTAACTTCTGCTCAGCTGAAGTGTAGTAGTTGGTTCACAGAGACCTGCAGGGTGTAGATGCTTGCATCAGAGGGGCTCTGTGTGTCTAGAAGAAAGGACAGTTTCAGACTAATTTCTGCTCAGTCCCACTGAAATGAGTAAAGCTGTCATGTAGCATTTCTGAAAATTGGGTACTTAGTTCTTGTTATTAATAGCATAAAATAATGGATTGTTTGGAGGGCCAACAAGGCTCGAAAAGACTGTGCAGATGGAGATGCTGTGTGTATGAATTTTAATGGCAACAGAAGTAAGAACTTAAAATGAAACTGAAATAGGTACAAAAACCAGCAGAATGCTTGGAAAATACTTTATAGAAATTATGCCATATGCCTCTCTTTATTCTAACAGAGGGAGTTGTTGAGATATGAATTTATACAAATATTCAGGAAATCTCTGAATGCCACTTCAGAGTTTTTCCTGGTATATTGTTTTTCCTGTTAGCCACTTGGCCACCTGGATAGATCTGTTTGACAATGTCGGAGTGGTGCTGTCCAACCTGAAAGGGTTCCTTTGTTGTTTTGGTCTTATTTTTGTGTTGTCTTTTTAAATCTGTCAATTTAAGCATTTGTATTCTAAAAGTAATCTTTAAAAAATCTGCTTACACTGTGATTTATGATAGCCTTTAATTTAGAGTATACAACACAATCAGATTTTCTTTTGGGATATGCAGCTTTCTAAAGTGTTCTTATGTACGCCCAGAAATGAAAGTTGTCTATTTATCATGAAAATGTGATTAAAGTTACCTATTCAGAATCCCAGTGCAACTCTTTCAGATGTGCTGGATGGATGAGTTAGAGAAATTGCCTTTTAATCTCTATGGGTTGATAAATATTTTTTTATAACTAGCCACAGATATTCCTTTTTAAATTATACTTGGCAAACAGAAGATATTTAATTTTATATACAATAGACATAGTTACCTTGATTGACATATTTATAGCATAGAGCTTTGTGTTTACTATGAAGGTTTTATCTGTATACCATGGACTTCATGGGTAAAATTTTAAAAAGCCAGTTAGCATATATGGAAGGATATGGAAACTTATCTTCATGAATTCAGAATGAAGACTTAGGAGCATTTCAAAAAGCAATAGCCAGATCATATTAATGGAATATCTGGGTTTTTTCTTATTTTTTGATTGGGGCTGGTCCCTACAGCTATTTTAATAACATCTGGATGTGAGTAACAGAATGGAATATGACCATCTGCCTCTTCTGACTGTCACGGACTGTTGTGTAGAATATGGGAAATTTCAGGGTATTGTATTTGTTTTGCTTTGGACAAATGTCTCAATAGACATTTAATTAAAACTTTCATGTGTTTGAAAGAAAATACCCTCTCTTAACTAGGCTGATTTATCACTTTTGGTAACCTTTTAGTCCCAAAAGTATTGTTGTCTAAATATTTTTAGTAATGTTACATTTATCCTGATGTCTGCAGGTTAAAGTGGTTCTGGCTAGCACCCGTTTATTGCAAGAATTGCTACCTTCATTTTTCTACTGTTTGTACCTTAATCTTGAATATTTACTGGTTTCTACTTGTTGGATATTGTGGAGGGAGAGGGTATTTTAGCACTACAGTTCATCCAGCTTTAACTCATGCATCGCAGTTCTGGAGTAAGAAAATATTTTGATTTATATATCGTGGCCAATTTATTACATTTTTAAATAATTTCTATACTTAAGACACATCGTTTATGACATAATATAACAAATGACTTAGCTAATCATTATATCTGTCTAGACTTACTCTTCTGTGTTAGGGTCATTTGGAAACTATTTGTATATGTTGAAGTTTGTAAGGGTTCAGGAACCCACAATAAAATAATAAAGTATGTATTTATTTCTCATTATAATGCTCAATTTTGATTTGAAAGTTGACACTGTGTACGTCTTTTCACAGAATTGTAAACAAATAACCGAAAAACTGCTTCACCTAGTGTGCCTTCCATGTGTGGCATAAACACTTGTCATTCACAAAAATAGAGATGTAAATTTATTAAACCAGTAAACACTATTTTTGTAATGTCAGTCACTAATGCATCTCTGGCTTCATTGTGTTTTGTTTCCACTAATACCAGTTTATGGGTATTGTAGTCATGGCTTTCCCTTTGTGCACTAAAACAGTAAATCTGATATCATGGTGAATCAAAAGATTGTATCACTTTTGCTCTGCTCTGCCTTCAGCTGCTACCTGAAAGATGGAGATAAAGCAGATCGCTGATGTGAGCTAGAAGGTACTCCAAATTTCTTTACTGCTCAGTGTGGGATATCTCTATCCTCAGTGTTGATTCTGGGTTCTCTAGAAAAACATAGCAGGCGTAATCTAAACATTCTGATTCTAGCTCAGAATTTATCATGTATTTATGATGTATGTCTGAGGAAGGAGCACCCAGGCCTGACTGACTTTATCCCTCGGGGATATAGGTCCTATACTGACAGATTTGTAATCGTGAACAGCTCAGAAGCATTAGTTGAAATAGTGGGTTTGAATTCCATCTCGGGCTGAGCAAAGGGGATGCAATTTTCCTTTTATCATATGAGCACAAGTCTGCTGTGTAATACCCTTGGTATTTTGCTTTTGAAGTAAGAAAAATTGTAATGTTTTGCCAAGGAAAATCTTAACGCACGCTCTGTGTGTGCATGCAGAACCTGACTGTTGTCCTCACTCAGGCAAAATTCCCCATTGACTTAGGGGACTGCAGATCAGGTACCATTTGTCACCAAATCTTGATCAAGGATTTGAAGAATATCACAAGTTAGCAGACATTCATATAGAGACAATGTACAGCCTTGAAGCAATTTCACATTATTTTGGTAAGTGTTCTTGAAGTTCTCAACTGGCACACGAGGCCAGCTGATAAGATAGACGCTTTCTGTAGTGGTACCTACCAGCTGTGATCAGCTGTAACTTGTGTGTCAGTGTAGCATCTTCCAGCTCTGTATGTGAAAGTTGTGCTTTTAATGCTTGACCAGTTTCAAAGGCAAGGTAACTCTACAAGAAAACGTAACCTCCAACTTGTTTTAACACCAGTAATGATTTTTCAGTATGTTGTGTGCTTCTTTCTTGTTGGTTTTTATGCAAAAAAAACCCCAAAAAACAACAAACCCCCAAAACCACAGACACAAGCTGAAGAATTGTAATGTCTTGCAATACAGAAAGCAGTCTTGTTTTAAAATGCATACTGTTATAGCATAATTTAAATCGGGTATTTATCAGTTTTAAATGTCATTTTGCTTTTCCAGTCTTTTGTATATGGGCACAATGCTTCTTGTAATTTTTTTTTTTTTTTACTTAGTTGTCTTTCTGTCTTTTTTTCTTTCTGATATTTGAAGATTTGAGCTCTATGGATTTTCATGGTACTCTTCTGATCATGTCTTCATAGTGGTAAAAGTCTGTATTTTTGTATGTAGGGGGAAAATGGTAGTTTTCTAACACTTATCTTGATCAATATAGTATGAAATCATTTGTGAAGGACTTCCTGTTTAATAAATGGACATATTAAAGTACAAAAACATTGTCTTCATCTGTAAAGGCAACATATAAACTCAGTATACAAGTGTTGTGGTTGATCAGTTGATAATCCAGTAAATGCAGTTGCTAAATGCAATTCCTATGCAAGATAATGGCAGAGGGGTTAAACATCAAACAAAGCAACCCTGGCTGAGGTTTTTTTTACTGTCTCTGACAAGACAGACTTCATAAATGCAGGAGTTAATGGAAAACCATGTATCAGCGGTCCGTGATGAGAGGTTATATGTAGCAGAAAGCACATGGAACTGCTTTATTGCTAAAGTGGTTGTGGTGGGACTGTTCTTGTGGGGGTTTCTCCATCTGTTATGCTGTAATGGGCCAAAATGCTGTATCTTGTGGTTTGCAGCATTGCATTCTGGACTGAAAAGGAATTTTGGAGCTGAAAGGCTGGAGTTGAGTGGGTCATGCTCTGCTGTAGGTTGCAAGTCCTGCCTTGATGCAGTTGGTATATTTGGTATCCATGTGCTTTAGGTGCAAGGGGAAAGTGCTGAGTTAATAAGGGTAAGAACTGAGGAAACAGAGATAGTTGAATGAGTGTTGTGGAAAGACTTGGATATGGATGATGCTCTTAAAACACTGCTTAGGGATAACATGTGTGGGGAGGTGAACAATGGTGGTGGTACCATGGAGCTTCTACAGAAGGATTCACTAAGGAGAGGCATGTACGTGTACAAATTTTTGTGCTAGAAGGTGGGCCAGTTCCCTTTACCTACGTGGGGTTGTGAGCAGCAGTAAATTCTAATCTGTTGTGGTGTTGCATTCATTGGACCTGCTCAGGGATCAGGCCTTAAGGAAATTGATACTCTTTTAGAAAACAAAGAGTTAGAGTGCTGGACTGAGTGCTGTGTGGCTGCTGATGCTGTTATCCATGGTGTTCCTTGGTCAAGAGAAGCTTCGTCAGCTGTTGAATTTAAGAAAAAAGTTTATTCTGTCTAACTTTTAAATACTCAATCTTTCTTCAGTCTCTTGGGAAGACTATAATTGATTTCTTATTTGATAGATCAGGCTAACAAAAAGCGATGGACAGCATCACAAATATATAAAATAAAAGCACAGGTATTGCTTGGCCAAAATTAACATTGGAATCACTGTTTTCTTTTTCAAGGAAATAGATTGAAAAAATGATTTTTTAAAATACAGTTACATTTTCTGGGTAGCATTGTTTTACCTTCTGACCTAGAAGTTTTGCAAAACATTAAAGAGTACTGTGAATTCTTCTACTAAAAAGGTGTCTTGGGTATCTTGTAACAAGATTCACGTTCTCAATACTTATCTACATCTTCTGCTTTCTTGATTTATTCTCTCTCTTTCTCTATGCTCAGAAAAGGTTTAGAGGATGGGTAGTTGGAGCTTCTTCATGCATTTGTAAAAATACGAGATATGTATCTTGCATTTGCTCTTTGGGGGCAGTTTGTATCCTGGGCTTTGGAATGAAGCCACTTCATTTTATTATTTTTAATCTCTCAGAAGGCTGGTTACAAGCTGCATGCTATGCGGTTTAGCTCAGCCTAGTAAGTGGCATGTCTGTTTTCTCATTTATTTATGCATTTTAGAAGTACAGGTGACAGGAACATGCACTGTTAGTGTTTGGTTACAAGTTACATGCTCACTTAATGATACAGGCTGCTGGTGTCCTAGCAGGGGAAGATGCAGCTATAAAATTCAGGCTCAGAAATTTCCACAATGAACACTTACCAGAAGCATAATGAATTAAAAACATCTGCTTGCTATGCAGAGCATTAAATTGTCTTCTGCTTTCCAGCACACTGGGCTGGTGGAAGCATTCTTCTCAAATACCACATAGGCTGAGATACATTTCCAACTAACAAAGTAATTTCTAAGATACTAAGTGAAAAGTGGTGTAAGACTTGCAGAACTTTGAACAGTATCAGGTGAAAAGCAAAAATAAGTGGAATAATGGACAGTGTTAAAAGGACAGTTGAGCCTCTTATTTCAGTGAGAGTCTAAAAAAGGCTGCGTGGAAAGGTCTTTTGAATTCCTTAACATCACCTGTCCAGAATCACTGCACGAGACTGAAGAAATCTTCCACAGCGAAGTATAAAAGCTTTTTGATAGGAGGGAGAGTGACCTTCAGACAGGGCAAGAGCTGTATGAAGTCATTCATCTGTCATACCAGCCGATCGTTTTTCCTTCCTGTTAGTGGCTTTGATTCACAGTGTTGATATCATAACACTTCTTGCATTGTTTCTACCTAGATTTGTTCCACACACACTATTGGAAACTCATCACTCCCTCAGGTTTGTCTCCTGCTGAGTGCTGTTCAACAAGCACAGGAATTCAAACTGGAAATAGCTGCACTCTAGTTGTAATGAAGGTATATTGGCCTGGATGGGTTTTGGATACGGCTCCTGTTTGGAACAACAATGTACTGTGATTGAATAGAGATGTTTGATTATGACCCCGCTGGTACACCGAAATAAGAACTTCAATAAGGCCTCTGTGCTGCAGGTGTAACATTATGCTTGTGTTGCAAATCCTGAATTGCAGAGAAACCATTGCTCCCACTATTTCATCTTTTCAGTTGAGGAAAAACAAGCAAGCAAACAAAAAGAGACAAAAAAACCAAGCAGACTTTTCCTCTGTCCTACACCAGATTCTGAGCTTAGTGCATATTGCTGGCAGGAGAAAAGACTAAGTCAGGCCCTTCCCCCCAAAAAAATCACAATTGGCTTTAAAGTAATTATTTTTAAGTAAATTCTCTTTTCTGTAATTATATTAATAAAATACAGAAGTGTTTTTTAATTTTTATTTCAATCATGGGAACAGATATTTTTAAATAATTTGGCTGGAATCTTGCACAGGTGCTTGACCCTGGGAGCAAACTGCTTAGAAATAAATGAAATCAAATGCTTTAATGCTAATAACAAAATTCTCTGGACGGGCAATTCATTGCATGCCTGCAGAAGTAGTCCTGAAGCAACTAATTTTGTTTGACTCTTCTGTTGATTTTAGGAGTATTCCAATGTGAAAAAAATTACTAGAAAACCTTAGCAGATTGCAGGTTCTAACATGTCTGTGAAGGGTAAACCCAAAGGGGATTGTTGTTTACAGTGTTATTAGTTGCCAAGTAAGCGTACTGTATCTCGATGTCTACTAAATATGCTAAAGCTAAATCTTGGTTAAATTCTTTCATGTTTATGTGCTGAAAATTAAGTTTCTCCTCACAAGAGGAGAGTGCTGGCTCTGTGCTATTGTCATCTCCCCAGCACACAGCGTCCTTCCTTCCTGATGGAGTGTTTGAAACACCATTACTCTCGCTGGTCAGAGGCAAGGCACTCAAACCAGGCCTTAACATTTAAGTAAAGACACCCAACACTTTTATTAAAAGAGGTTTAATCCAGCATGGTTTCTAAATATTAACCATGGACTAGTTTCCAGCTGTGACATGCAGTACAATTTTTAATTAAAAAAAAAAAGAGAAATACAAAACAATTGAATATAAAAATGAGCCCAGGTCCCCTGACGTCACAGTGTGTGCCAGTAAAATATGTCAACAGAAAAGAAAGAAACATGGAATTTCATATCAGAAAAGGTCCAAAGAGCTCTTTCTCATAAAAGCAAAGATTATTTGTCACATTTGGAAGCAACCATTTGTTTTGCTTTTGTTCAGTGGTCTGGAAACAGGAGATGTAAGAGCTGCCTGTAAGACAACTCTGAATCTGGCCAGCACCTTCCCAAGCACCTGCTCGCTGTTAGGTACCGCGTTCTGCCCGTCAGCAGCCAGCTGCTAGCAGGGAATTGGAACCCAAGCAGTAATTTCGTTCCAAGGGAAATCTGCTTTTATTGTTTTATCCCTGTTTTTACTTTACTCTGTTAGTACCATCTGCGCTCATTTTAATTCTTTTTGTTAAGGCCACCTGTTCTGCTACTAAATTATTTTTGAAAATGTATACAGGTTTCTTTGAAGTAGACCTAATCTATATAGCCATACTTTTTTCCCAAGCAGTATGCGTTTATAGGTGGACACAAATATTTCAAGGTAGGCTGTGTGACCCATGAAAACACCTTCTTGTAAATTCAGAAGGCTTTTACCCCAGAATAAAGACCATGAGATAAATTGTGTCCTTCCACGGGGGGAAAAAACCCAAACCAAACACATATGCCCTCCTCAAAAACGGGTCTGGGAAAATGAATTTCATTGCAGGCACTCTTTAGTTTGGAGGTTGGGTTTTTTTGCCTTTCACAGTGGGAAGGATGTATTGCCCTCCTGGGGCCCAGGTATCCTGAGTTTTACAGGAACAGTTGTCTGTTTTGCGAACCCAGCAGACTACATCCAGTGCTACCTCTCATGGGAGGGCCAGTACTTGCAAAACAGAGCATGAGACCAGGCAGTGACGTCTTGCACACAAATATTTGCAGGCTTCGATAGGCAGATAATGTTGGATGGCATTTGGCAAGCCCTTCCTTACCGGTATGTGCAAACACACACAAGGGCCTCCATGCAAATGGTAGGAAGGGGCCAGTAAGACAATGCCTCATCTGTTCTACCTCCTATCTGTGGTGAATCTGTAGAAAATGGGACATGACCCCATTCAAGCAGCTTAAAAAAGTGATATTGAATGTCTGATGAGCCAGCTTTTCTGCGGCACAATTATACTTTGAGGTTTGTTTTTGCTGCAGATTTCCAGTTGTCACTTTTTCTTGTCACAGACAGGCAGTAGATACAAATGTTTTGAAACCAACATGATAACTATAATCTATGCCTTCAGTGCTTGATAGTGGAATATTCAGACTTCAGATAAAGAAATACTGTTAGTTAATCAAGAAAACTACAAATAAAGTAGAGGCATTCTCAGCCTCTCTTCTTTGGCACAGCAAGAAGTATAAAAGCTGTAAATGTTAAAGGTTTGGAATTAAGAAAGCATATTAAAAGCTCCGCTTATATTTTTAAGATACTCTGTTTGTGTTTACTCAGTACGTTGTAGTGCTGAGTGAGGAAGGGCGGCGGAGAATTGAGATGTGTTGTTTGGATAGAGATGTCTGTGTCAGGTTGAACTACTGTAAAATCCGTAGTTCTGAAGGAGTGTCTAATGGCATTGGGAATAATCTGCTTTTCCACATCACTGCCCTGTCTGTGCTTTGGTGATTCCATAAACAGTGAGGTGGAAAGAGGATACGGAGGCTGAGATAAAGGAGTTATTTCAATTGGCAGTGCATTCAGCGAAGAGGAAAGCGCTTGATCTTCCCTTCACACTTGGTTGGTGTTTGGTTCTTTAGTCGGAGTCGGAATCTGAGTCCTCATCTGAAATTTAAAACAAGGAACAATAGTGAAAATGAAAACTGGAAATGTCTGTGTCAGCTTTAGCTCTTGCTAGATACACTGCTCTACGGCAGGTCTATTTCAAAGGACGTGGCATATTTAGGAAAAGGCTTATAAAATGACAGTTCTAACACGATGGACCTTTAAATGGTGTTTCAAAGGACTTGAGAAACGCTGCTAAGAGGCACTTAGACCACTCATACATGCATAACAGTTCAAATGAAAGAAGTTGCAGAGATACTATTAGTATGAGCACCAAAAGGAAGTCTGCTGAAAGCATGCTTCCTGCACTAGAGCACTGCTGTTTGCTGTGGGTCATGGTTACGCACTGCCAGTTAAACGTCTCTGAAAACCAGAAGCTTTAAGACATTAAGAAATCCTGATAGGCCTACAGAGGTACATCTTGCCCAGGGTTGAGACTCGGCTTGCACGGAAGCAAGGGATTTCTGGCCTCCGCTGTCGAGAGCCCCAGCGTGAACATGAGGTCGGTGCTGGAGGAGCAGTGCTGCAGGGCAGAGCCTTTCTTGGGTGGGCAAATCATCAACACAAAGCTGCGTGACTGCGTATTGGTAAGTTTATGCATTTCTCCATCTCCAGGGAAATGAGATCTAATCTTTAGCCTATTTTTGGACCCTTGTCACTTGATCTTCTTCTTGAGGTCAGTTCAGTTTGTGGGGTTAAACAGTTTTTAGTCAGTCTATTTCCTGTGATCTGTGCCTTTAATTCTTCTTTTCTTTGTCTCTGGCCTAAAGCTTGGAAAACAGTCTACTAAAATACCTAGAAAAGACTATTAGCATTACTATATATCTACAATTCTGTACATCTTGGGTATTTGTTTTTGAGGGTTTTTGTGGATTTTGATTTTGTGTGGGGTGTTTTTTGGGGTTTGGGGATTTGTTAAAGTGTGGAGTAATCTTTTTCATCTGTGTAGGTGCAATGAGTCGTGTCACAGGGGCATGATGCCTGATTTACACTCCTGGGTACTGCAAAATAGCTACCTGTGTCCTGATGTGACTTGAAATGGGTTTGAAATCCCAACAGCAGGTCCCTCTTTTTATGTTTGTCTAAGTGGATCTGTCTGATTTGAGGTAGACTATACCTCCTATATTAGAAAGAAATTTTATAACAATCTTGTTAATTTTATGCTGTGTGGATCTTGGATTTCAAGGCCATTTGCCCACAGAATGAGGTAATCATGATAGAGAGAAAAGTGCTATTGGACATAAAAGACTGTGGACTAATGGAATCAAAAAAAGGTAGATGTTTGTTTATTTTTAAAGTAAGACATCTTGATGGGAGGAAAAGTCTGCTGCACAATGATTTCTATAATTGGATTTGAGGCCTTTCAAAGTTAGATGGCCCCAAACTCTGAGAAACTTCACATTGCTGGCTTGCTGGTTATCTCTATAAACCACTGAAATTCCAGTTGTATTTTAAGACTCAGCAGCTTAATAATTCAGCATAGTTGTGGCTTACAAAACCAAGATAGCCAAGAATAGAAACTGTTATTACTAAGTGAGTGCTCTTGATCCCCTGGAAAAGGTGAAATGGAGAAGAAAATCTCACGTTACATGCTCGGATAACTAAACCAGGGAGTTTTACCTACCTTCTGACTTGCGCCTTTCAGGGGAATCAGAACTGCCTTGCTTGAGAAAAGTAACCAGGTCATTGAAGGTTATGTAGAAATCAGTGGCAAACACTATTGTGGCTATAAATCCAAACACCTAAAATGGCAAAATAATACTCTTTAACAACAGTTCACATCCATCAATGACAAAACAAAACAAGCCTAACTGACACAAGAAAAGTTCTTAAAGAAAACTTGGGCTTGGGCTAATGTGGGAGCCTGAGTAGGGATCCCTGCAGTTGCTCTGTCAGACGTGTCCTTAGCCCTTCCCCAGGCTACATCCCTCTCTGGCTCTGGGCAGTTCTGAGCATCAGTGTTAGGGCCCCTGTGCCAGGAGCTACAGGAGAATGTAACCTGCACCTCCACCATCCCAGGGCATCTCTTTGTCACCAAGAAATCACCTCAGTGTCTCTGGAAATATTTTTTACTGGTTTGCAAGGAGGCTTGTCTATTGCAGAGTGAACTAGATCGAGATAAAATGATTCTGGAGTTACCTAGGTAGTGTCAGAGCAGCAGCAGTGTGGCAAGAATGGGCTGGCTGTCAATCTGAGAAGCTAGGGTAAATGCTATCTTGCATTGCTCCACATCTAAACCAAGTAACAGAGATTAAAACAAGATCCTTGTTTTGAAATTGTGTGTGACTTGGGATGGTTTGGTAAGAGTTGCTGGCTAACACTACTGGGTATTGTTCTTCCCTATCTTTTAAAATTATTATGCAGATTTTATTTATGTTCCATACATTATTGATGCTTACAGTCAAGTTGCAGATGGAGAGACTGTATCGTATTTCTGAACACAAAATGCTGATGATGAAGGCTCTCTCCTGGGCAGTCCATATACTGGAGGGTAAAATTACACTGCTCTTGTTTCAAGTCATCCAAGTAAAATTAAACAGTAGAGGCAGGAGGTTGACATTACTTAATTTAGACTGTTCTTAGTAGTTACAGGTTTTATATTTTTTTTTAATTATTATTATTACTCCCTCAATTCAAGGATCTTGATGTTCTTTGCAAGAACAGAGAAATTTATCTTCACTGTACAGCTGATGAAACTAAAAAGAATAGGTGCCTTCCCTAAGTAGTGCAGTCAACACTGAGCACCACTGGTAGGATGAAAAAAACTATTCATTGATTCAAAACCTGTTTTTCTAAATAACCAACAATTTCTTCCTTGCATTAGGCAAACCAAATTATCAGTTAGTTAATTGAAGAAACTTCTACTACTTGTAATAGGGTCAAAATTGAATTGTTTCTAAAGTACATCCATATGCAGTTCCCCAAAATACTTAAGTGGAAAGCTCATGTCTACTTACTCCTGCTGCTTTAGATGCTCCGTCATTGTATTTTGAGACAGCAGCGATTGAAATGGCAAAGTAAATAATGGCAGCAGTGACACACCGCAAGAAATCCTGTAAAATAAGCAATGTTGCATTCCCAGACTAGTCAGATGAGATTCCAACATACAAACTCCTCTAAAAATTATTTCAGAAAAGACCATTAAAAAACTCTGTTGTTCTGTCAGTGGACTCGCCTGATGCTGGAGTGTGACTACAGCCTGGTATTTTGTAGCGGATGAATTATTCATCTGGGAAATATTTTTAAATGAGATGACCGGAGTTTTGGCATAAGCTTCTGCTCTTACAGATGTTGGTATAAATCCTATTTTTAACATGTCAGGCAGACCTTTCTTCAGGCTGAGAAGGGCTGTCTTTCTGTGATGTTTAACTGTGCGCAGCAAGAGGTCTAATGGAAGAATCATTTGAATTGCCTTCAAAAGTCTCATCTTCAAGCAGAACTCCTGTGGTACCAAAGGCTCTGGAGGAGCACAGCAGTTCCCATGGGGAACAGGCGTGTGCTTGTTTCTATATAAAAGTAGGCCTGTCTGTAGGAGCTCCTCATTTAGGAACTAAATACTTCTAGTGTTTGAACTATGATTTCTACTTAGTATGCACACCTGTAACTCCGACAGCTACCTTGAAGTGATTGCACCCGTTGCTGTCATCGACAGGGTGCTTCTGTGGCTGAGACTGTCGCTCCGCAGGGCAGGGGCTGCCCTGTCATACAGGCAGTGATGTGCTGGAGCAGCAGTGTCTCTGAACTGTGCGTTACATAAAGAGATGTGATTCCCAGGGCATGTGGAAATCATGGGAGCTGGAATAATGGTATCTTGACCTCTGTACACAAGTACGTCTTCTGCCTTTTTCAGAACAGATGGATCAATAAGATACTGTCTCAAAACACAAATCCTACAGAAAAATTTACCCTTCTGAAGTCAGGATGAGGTCAGTTATCTACATTCTGTGACTGGAGTGTATTATGGTAATGGAGATAATGGACATACAAGTGCTTTTTTTGTCTTAGTTCTGGAATCAGATGGATATAGAAAATGGGAAAATGATGGAATAGAAATGGGAAAACGATGGAACTGAGATGACCATCTGAAAACCATACATACTGTCATAGTCAGAGTCATTGCAATTGTTTTATCCACCAATAGCCTTGCTCATGTTATTTTTATACACTGAGAGCTCTAATTCAAATCTCACTTTGACGAATTACTGCTAGACTGTACCAGAAGAGAATCCAGATAGACTGGATTAACATTAAAAAAAAAAAAATAATTACTGCTCCCTTTCCAATGTATGTTTGAAGCAACAGAGACATCCAGTGGCCAGTGTGCACTCATCATGTGCAACTGGGAACATGAAAACTCCCCGATGAATAGCCAGTGGTTTCCTTTGTGTGAATGAGCATCTGCTGGCAAGCGTTGTAGGGCTTCCCCCCTTAATAAAAGCAGTTGTCAGTTTGTTTGCCTGTGAGTATGACTCTGCATCCCAACAGCACTTACCTGAGAATTTTAAAACACTTCAGTAAAATATATGCATTACTATATAGCATGCCTGAGTTTCCCCATTTGTAATATCAAGGAGACCCCAGCAGTGGTCAGACTTCGGCTGATGTTGCCTGCTTTTCAATGTCCAGCCCTAGGACATTTGCTTGGAATCAGGCATAAACTCTGTGCTTTAATAAAACCGTGCTTTGTGTCAGCACCAAGAAAGCTACAGCATGTAGAATAGCATCGTTTAAAGAATGCTCTGGGACCTTCTGAATGAGAGGCAATATGGACAGGTTTCTGTTAAGGAGGTGAAGTTGTTAACAGGCTAAACTCCCTTATAGTCCCTTTTACTCATGTTACACTGTACAATTAAATCTGTGTGTTTATATTGCACATGTCACTTACCGACAGAGGCCAGTAGAGTCCTTTGAACTTCTCATTAAGTTTGGAGGCATAGGCAAAAAAAAGGAACAGTGCCAGCATAAACTCTAGGAGCGGTGCCATCATGAAAGAGGCAGCTAGAGATGCAATATAGCAGATAAAGGTGATAAATGACAGCACCTAGAGTAAAGGGAAAACACCAGTTACACACATGGAACGGCAGAGCCTCAGGCAGCCCAGCAACTCTGAAGCGTGATTCTCCCTGCGTACTTCTGTCAGCGCTGCTGGTGATGGCATATCTTACTTCCTACTTGGTTTTTTCTTGAGCCAAATGCATTTTCTTGTTTAGCATGGAATAAATCTAAAATAATAGTGTTTATTTCAATGCGTGTGAAATCAACTTTCCAGACAGCTCCACGGATTTGCACCTCTCCCAGTCAGTAATTTGCTCTGGATTGTAAACAGTTCTGATGACATAATTCTGAAAATAGAGTGGGACATTGCCAAACAAATAGAGCTTTAAGCTTTCAACTGTGACAGTTCTTATTTGAAATCCAAATCACTGCTCAGATAGCCCAAAGTACCTCAGCATGTATAATCTTCTTAGAGTTGAAAGGAAAAAGTCTGCTGTTGATGGATAGAAAAGAGCTGAGAATTAATTATTCTGTGATTTCTGGAAGTCTCTGATTCTAATTTTACAGTGTAGGCAGCTGTTCTAGAGAGTAATAGGATAGATAACATCCATAGATGTTTCATCTCCATGATGTTTCCTAACTCTACAAAATAATAAAAATGGCATTTGTTTTCCCATTCAATTAAAATACCTTTAGAATATAGTTTATGGCTCAAAATAGAAAGTTTCACAATGGGAGAACAGCTAAAGAAAATGCATTTTCATCTAAACCAGACAGTGCCAAAGGGTGGTGCTGCGCTTCTGGACTTTCAGCTGCTGTATCTGTATGTGGAAGTGGGAGGTGAGGGAACTGTGGAGAAACGGTAAAATTTTCAAACGATGTACTGGGAGTTGGTCATCTCTAAGAAGAGGCTCCAGCCCTACTGCCCTACTACCTTGCATGGTAACTGCTTGCTGTTTTCATCAAATTAGCTTAAAATAAGAAAAGCAGCTAGCATACTGGATAAAACATTTTCTGCAAGTGTGAGTATTACTGAGCTAGTTCACACCTGAGCTGCTCTGTTCTTGGAGACAAATCTCTGCCTTAGCAATACTCAGAGATGCTTTTGGTCAACACAGCAGTAGGTGCTGTTTGAGCATTAGAATACAAGGAGTTTTTGAACTTATAAATTAGGACACTGACATTCTCACTCATATAATCCTGAAAATAGATGCACTATTTCGTGAGCATTAGAATACAAGGAGTTTTTGAACTTCTAAATTAGGACACTGACATTCTCATATAATCCTGAAAATAGGTGCACTATTTCAGCCCAGATGGCATGTCAGTAGGCACATGTGGCTTCCTAAATGTTTGGACTGTGATGATCAATGCATTTGCCTCATTAAATTTCAGATCTGTGGATTTCTTTGCTTGCCTGTCTGTTCCTGGGAACCACTTGTACTTCAAAAAAAATCATTATTACACTTGAAAGATAAGGCTCCTATAATTAATTATTAATTAATAACTGCTCCTACGAGACATCAGTCAACTCTCAAATACATTTCAAAAGAGCCCATTTAGGTTTAGGGGGCAACTAAGCAGTTCAATCCTACTGAAATAATTCCTTAATTTAATTCATTAACAAGCCTTTATAGTAAGCCAGTTTTTTGGGGGGAAAGCAGTCAGATCTTGACCAGGATGCTGATAACTGGAGTATATTGTTTTGATCCATTAGGACTGGGTGGTGAAGTTTGAGAGGATGTGACATTTTTAGTAAGATACTATATTTATCTTAAAATGCCTATGCATTGTTCTTGTTTCATTGAGTTGTTAGAAACTGATATGGTATAATATATAGAGTTTATTTCTGTATCAAGGCCTGTTACCCTATTTGTTGTTATTAATCCTATTATTATTTGCTTATTTCTTATATAGTCTCTTTGCTTTTTTAGAGTTTTCATGTAGAGGAGGGAACTCATTCAATGTATCTTATCCTTATTGTGGTATTTTATTTCTGTGAATGAAAAGTGATATATACTGTTTGAAGAGAAGTGGATAAAACAACTGCAAAACTGCTGAGAGGACTTCCTCCTTCCTATCACACCACCTATTCCCTTCCCACCTCCATGGGCTAAAACCAGAAAGGACTGGACTTTAACTTTGTGAATCTGCTTCACTCACATTTGTGGAACATAATTTAGACACCGTTTCATGTTTTCTTGGTTTAAAAAAAGATCATTGTGTAGCTAGGGCATTTTTCCTTACTTGTTCTTACTTAGCTCTTACTGGCTAAAGGAAAGTATGTGATAGCTGAGATGTAGAGACAGAGAAGTATGTGGGGACAAACAGCAGCAGGGAGGAGATGTGTCCAGGATTGGTCCCACCAACCAACCCCTTTTCAATAGCAGAACATTAGACCTGAACTAAACCTGGTAGATCTCTTATGAAGGAATTAAATGGGGTGTTAAATAATAGAACATACTACAGCAGTGAGGGGAGGTGGAGAGGGAAATTTCAGACGTGTAATTGATGATGCACAGTAGAAGTCACTTTGATCTCGATTCTGTTTGATGCAGTAACTCCTGTGCTCTGTCTGCCTTTATACAGAGAAAAAGTTTTTTTCAGGAGTGTTAACTGTTAGGTGAAATGAAGAGCCTTTGTGTTCTCTTAACATCAGCCTTATGATAATTTGTGTAACTTAAGGTTCCCGCTGTCTTCCCCTCACCCTGATGGCCCTGGGCAGGTCCATATGGTTTGAAACACAGTGCAGTGCCCAAGAGCCTGCTGTGGCATGGCTGTGGATGCAAACAAACTTGGTTTGTGGCAAGAGCACAGCAAGGGGCTCCTGCACCAGTGTGCTGGTGGGATTCCTGCTTGGGTACAAGGTAAGTTGCTGAAGAGACAAAAGGATCAGCCTGAGCATTCCAGCTTTCTAATTTGGTCTGATCCGGAGAAGCTGGCTTCTGGGGAAGTATTAATTGTCCACTTTAAAATCTAGTTAATAGGCCAGTTGCTCAAACACAAGCCTTGGTTATTGGTAGGATCACAGCAGTCTTCTGTCTGTTCCTCAGCTCTGATGAACAGTAGTTGCACTGTCACCATCACCACCAGCTTGAGTCCAGCCAGTCCCAGCTCTTCACTCCTGACTCTACTTGTCAGCATCCTGTTGCACAGGGAAAGGGCACATCAAGGCCACATTAGAAAAACCCCCCACCCTTGATTTGCAAGAAGTGCCTTGATTTCAATGGATTATTGGTGATAATGGTAAAAGGGAAAGAATCTGACATGAAGTGTGATGCCAGTTAAGCATCACTCCTCATTTTGGAGGCGTTCAGAGCCTGAAATGACCCAAGGACCATTTTATGTGAAATACACACCTAAAAATAGTGGGCTAGATTTTGAAAATGAAGGTTTGAAAGATGGTATTTTTAGACACTGTGGTCTTCATTGAGGCAGGCAGACATCAGAACGAACAAGAGAAACAAAAGGAAGGAGGTGCTGAAGGCTCTGTCAGGCAACAGCTACAGACAGTGCTGCAGCTTGTTCTTTGGTTTCCTTTTTTTTTTGTTTGTCTGCCTGGTGCCTA
The DNA here is from genome assembly GCF_000700745.2 of Antrostomus carolinensis. Lineage (NCBI taxonomy): Eukaryota > Metazoa > Chordata > Aves > Caprimulgiformes > Caprimulgidae > Antrostomus > Antrostomus carolinensis. The sequence continues at coordinate 5,253 of NW_010326892.1, read as the reverse complement.
CCTCACAGCCCTGACGTGGATTTTATTGCCAGATCTACTCAGTAACTTGGGGACAGCCCTGTCATACAGGAGCCCACAAAGCTACAGCTTTTGACAATGTTTCTTACTTCTTTTCATTTAGAGCTCATTTCCCGTTCTGACAGGTGGAGTGCATGGACTCCCTGAGCAAGATTATAAAAAATCCTGGCAAAAAAGAGGCCTGATTCTTCATTCAGCGCCTGCTTTGTGGGAATGGGAATGCACATAACAGAGAAAGAACTATTACATACTACTTTTTCTTTTTTAAAGAAACTTTAGTATTGTGTTTCAAAAAGTAGTTTTCTCCCATATAATTATTACTTAATATTGTATTGCTGGTCTTCTTAAACTGGCCAGGCATTATGAAGTTATACTTTATCATATAACCAGCTTGCAATTTAAAGTATAAAAAATAATGAGTTACAAGGGTTAGATAGCACTGTGCTCCTCAAAGGAAGGAGCACTGCGGAAGTGCTGAGGTCAGGGCAGAGCTGAAGGCGTTTGTCTCCTCTGTGCGAGGAGAACAGACCCAGTGCAGCCCCTTGGGGACGATGCGGATCTGGGAAGCAGCTGACATCACTGCATGCTACAACACATGCCCTGACGCCCTCCACTCACTGCTCTGTGCAGTCAAATGCCTGATGCTTGTTTCTCCTCTGCTGAAAAGAACAGCTGTGCTTAAACATTTTAAAAAGTGGCCAGTGGTGATCTCGTTTGGACACGAGTGCATTTTGTTGTACATTGGCAGAAAGAGAAAGTAGATCACTTAGTGGTTTCTGCTATTCAGTTACTTCTTCTCCGTTGTACTTGTCATGGAGGTGAAGTTCTTGGTTCCCCCAGAATGAGCTGCAAGGGCCACCTTCTGGCTACAGACCCAGAGAAAGGCACAGGGGTCTTCTTCAAAGGAGACTTTACACAGAGCAGCTGGAAGTTTCAGTTACGAAGGTCAGTTCAGAGAAGACAGACAGGAAAAGAGGAGAAAAACAGGCATAATGATTTCTACATCCTTTATGTCACCACAACAGTGACAAAACCTTATACAGGACAACCTTACACATTCATACTGTATTTTTATTAAAAAAATAGGTAGTGCCACTGTATACTGGACTCGGGGGACTAAGGAGATGCCAATTAGAGTAGTCACCAGGACAAACACAAAGGCTGGACTGAAACAGAGCAGCAGAGTGTAAATGTGCACCTTGTCTGGACAAGCTTTAGTGGCAGGTATGAGAGTGGCTGTTCAATGGTTCCAACACAGGGCAGTGGGGACTGCAAAATGCATCTCTTAAGGGGAGAAAAGAGCACGGATAAGATGCTGACCTTCAAGCTAGCAACTTGAGTATTTAGGAGAAATGAGTAGCTTAAGACAAGAGTGTAAAAATATATAGAAGAAATAACAGTATGGGGAAAAAACAGAAAGAAAACAAGAAAGAAAAAAAATAACCTGGCAGATAAAGAATGGTGATTAGAAATTGGAGGAGCAAGACAGAATAGGATCAGGAGAGGCAGCAAAGCTTATACATGTACTTGATGTTACTGCTTCTTTGTGGCTGTGTAGCTATCCCAGGTGGAATAAAAAATTAATAAGACAGGAAGATCAAAAGGAAAAGGAGCAGGGGGTGGGGTGGGTAGAACTTCCTTCTCTGAATAAAATTTGAGATTATAATTAAGCTTTAGCAGTAATCAGCTTCATCACCAGCCTAACTTGTTTTAGAGGAGGCAGCAGAATGCCCAGACCTGATAGCCCACAGAGCAGTTTACATGCTGACATGACAAATCACACCTGGACTTTGTAAAGCTCCATACTCACTTTGTGTGAAAATGTGTGTGTTATTTTAAAAAAGCGGCTATAGCCATTTCCTTCAATCTGAACAAAGCAACCATCGCTGGCTGAACAAAGCAATCATCGTGGCAGCATTGAGCTCCCTGGTGCATGGATTGTCCCGCTTGTAGCTCACAATGTCTAGTGCCCACAGGCGGCTCACGGGGGGGTTACAGAAGTGACCCGGCCTTGGATTGCCTTGAGGCCGTGTCTCTGCAGAGAGGACTCAGGGGAGCTGTGTGGGTAGCTCAGCCCTGGGTTGTCTGATCAGCCCTCAACTAAATGGGGTGGTGGCTGCACCATTCAAAGAACTGGAACCGGAGTTGAGCCTTGAAATCCCGTAACAAATAGTATTGCCCTGAGTCTCAGTCCAACCACTGCCTGAGGAAGCAACGTAAAGAAAAGCTGGAGGGTTTCAGTTTCAAACAACCACCCTGTGTTCTCAAACAATCACAGACCAGCAAAAGAAAGATAGATAAGGGGAAACTCCACCACACTGCCAGAGATAACGGTCTAATCCATTCAGGCATAGTCATACACACAGGTAAGTCAGGGCATAAAAACCCCAAAGATTCAGCTTGGAAAAGGGAAGGGGGAGTCACTTCTCCAACTATACAGATGGCTTGTGAAGACCCTTCCCCACCTTATTGGGACACTGGTAAAGGTACCTTCCCTGGGATTGAGAGCCCTTACCTGGAGGGGTGAGTACCATTTATACTTTCAGTTTGTAAATGCATCTAATGTTTAGCGTGGCTGTAATGGTGTACTCTGTGAACGTCTTACAGCTCTAATAGTGCACGACTCTTGCTTTTAAAATAGCAGTACTGCATTCCTCCAGTATCTGTAAAACCTGCAATAGTGGTGTGTTAAGTCTGCAAGTGAAGTTCAAGTTGTTTGCTTGAACCTTGCAGGTAAGTCTCTTTCCGCCACACCTGGGCTGCCCCGAGCGGGGCTGCGCTGTGGGCACGGTGCTCCCGGGCTCCCAGCTGCCTCCAGCAGCGCCAGTGAGGGGAACAGGCTGGGGTCAGTGTGGCAGTGGTCTGAATTTACAAAGCCTGTGTCAGTCCGATACAACTTGGGACAGCTGACCCGATCATTTGCCAGCCACTTCTACTGGCGAAAACAAGACTTTTTAATGAGGTTACTTCCACCAAGTACACAACCAGCACAGTCACTGGGCTGAGGGCATTTGCTGAAACCAGCTCCTGTTCCCTTTCTGTCACAGACCTGAAAAGAGAAGTATAACCATCTACCCCAGTCAAGAGATGTTTGCAAGTTGCTGCTTTGCTTGGGTGGCAATATGTTTTTCAGTATGTGGTGGTTTGCTTTTTGAATATTGAAAAAACTGACTTGGCATTTCCTGCAGCTGAACAGAGAAACCTCAGATTTACCTGCAGGGATGCCAGGATTTGCATGACTTTAAAGACAGAAATAAAGCACATTTCTTGTGACTTTCCAAGCTGCCAAATAATGATGCGACAGAGATATTTGGTAACAATAATGAGAACTCAAGTTTGTTCCTGAACAACAGACACTATTCAAAATCTGTATCCCATGAATATTATTTACATACATTTATGCAGAACCCAACCCCACCCCACATTAGTACTATGTCAAAGAGGAAAAATCAAACATTCAAGACAAGAAATACAAAGTTAAAGATGAAAAGCAGATTTAAACTTTGATAGATTTAACTTGGACTCATCTTCAATTATTTGGCACTGCATTTCTCTAATTGTATACAGACTGAATTCATTCTGGGGCCTGTGTTGTCTTCAAGCATTTCTTCTGGCAAAGCTGAGACAACTGGAGAGAAACTACTGCTGCCTCCCCCCTGCCAGGAAACGACATCCTAAGCACGTGGGCTGGCCTGCGAGGAGCACACAGAAAGCTTTCCTGCAGCTTCAGCAAGATGGGATTTCACAGCTGCTTTCTGCCAGCCAAACCCTCGGGAAGCCCCCAGTGGCCTTACAAAGGATAAAACGCCTGTTTTGTCAAGACAGAGCAGTTTTTATTACTCCAAGGAGGCTTAATCAGTACTTCTCTATGACAACAAAAGGGTGAGTCTGATCCCATGACCAAAACAGTATTCCTCCAATATGTCATCATTCAGAGATGTTAAAAAAGCCAGGCTCTCTGAAAGTCACCATTTACTGGCTGTAAGCTTGTATAGGATATGTTACAGTAGGTAACAAAAACATGTGCCAAAGGAGCAAAGTTAGTTGGCTCTGGTATCTTCTAAGTGTATGTTTTTGAAAACTACAGAGATGCTGTATGAGTGATGGGGGGTACCAGGAATTTTTACAGTGTTTTTGGTGGAGCTAGTACAGCCCATGGCCTGCTGCTACCCAGCCCGAGGGCCGTGTTCCCCACCAAAGCCAGCCTAACATCTCCTGGTGCTCCCCATGCTGTCTGTGACAGGGCAGCGCCCACAGACTCCCAGGGCTGGTAGAGAAGGGCTGGTCAGGGAGCCTGCCACCGCTGCCTCCTTCCTTCCCTTTCTCTTGCTTGAATTTACTTGTTTCTTTCTCTGAGCTAGCAGATGGGATGGCCAGAGACACCCAACACAGCTGAACAGTGCTCCATGTACCTGACTAGTAGTTTGGGCTGTCCTGATCTTTGAGTACCTGCTGCCAAAACTACAGCTAAAATTACAGAGAACTTGGAAGTTTAAATTTCTCATTATTTCTAATGTAAATGATGTTGAAGGCCTAATTTCAATCAACTAACTTCCTCTTAAAATTTAACTTTTGATTGTGAAATACCCACTACCCACGGGGGTAGGTTTTCTCTTTCCTTACCAAGTGGGTGCTGTTTCAGCTGTCAGGCTTTAAGCCTTTACAAGTCAAATACCAGCAAGTGTTACACCAAGAATCAAAGGCTGATAGTTACCACCAGCCCTGATCTCAGAACTGGGACCGAGGGGAAGAACTGCACAGTGTTTCTGGGGGAGCAGTTTCCATCTCCAGACTGAGCTCGGTTATTCTTGCTCCTCTCACAGTGACCGCCTGGCTCCGTAGCAGCGAGCACGTGTGTCCCTCTGGGAGGTCGGGGACAAACGCAGCTTTTGGGGAGCTCAGGACAGCAGCTGAGAGATCGCGATCTCCTGTGTAATGTCACACATCAGGAACGGATGTACCCGGGACAAGCCGTGTTGTAAACCGACCCCCCCCGGCACCAGGAGATAATGCGGCTCGGGGCAGCAGCGGTCACTGCATTCACACTGCAAACAGGTTAAAACGAAATCAAAGCCATTTTAAACGGCAACGGGGCTCTGGCTGCAGGGAACGCGCTTAGGGCGCGTAACGTGACGAGCATTTCGGTTTCCTGGAGCGCTCTGCCTGGACACAGCCGAACTTTCCAGTTCTCCCCCTGTAAGTGTGGCTGTTCCCCGATCTCCCCCCTCGGCTGCC
>NW_010326891.1:0-948 GCF_000700745.2 Antrostomus carolinensis | reverse complement strand
CTTAGCAAAGATGATGGAGTGTGGTCTAGCTGTCAGGACAGAAGAAAGACTAGGGAAAATGTAGGCCTCCTATGTAAGGAAACGGGAGTCCTGGTTGCCTGGGATATGGAAAAGGCTGAGGTATTCACCGACTTCTTTGCCTCAGTCTTCACTAGCAAGCGCTTGAGTCACATCCTCCAAGTGGCAGAAGACAGAGGCAGGGTCTGGGAGATTGATGAGCCACCCACTGCAGGAGATCAGGTTCAAGAGCATCTGAGGAACCTGAACGTGCACGAGTCCATGGCACCTGATGACATGCATCCACGGGTCCTGAGAGAACCGGCCAACAAAGTTGCCAAACCACTTTCCATCATATTTGAGAAGTCCTGGCAGTCTAGTGAAGTTCCCACAGACTGGAAAAGGGGTAACATAAGCCCCATTTTTAAAAAAGGAAACAGTCTCACCTCTGTGCCTGGCAAGATGATGGAGCAGATACTCCTGTAAGTTATGCTAAGGCACATGGGAAGTGGAGACGTGCTTGGTGACAGCCAGCATGGCTTCACCAAGGGAAAATTGTGCCTGACCAATTTGGTGGCCTTCTATGATGGAGCTACAGCTTCAGTAGATAGAGAAAGAGCCACTGTTGTCATCTACCTGGACTTGTGCAAGGCGTTTGACACCACATGACATCCTTGTCTCTAAGTTGGAGAGGCATGGACTAGATGGATGGACCATTCAGAGGATAAGGAATTGGCTGGATGGTCACACTCAAGATCTGCGGTCAACGGTTCAATGTCCAAATGGAGACCAGTGATGAGTGGCGTCCCTCAGGGATCGGTATTGGGGCCAGCACTTTTTAACGTCTTTGTCAGTGACACGGCAAGTTTGCCGATGACACCAAGCTGTGTGGTTCGGTCAACACACTGGAGAGAAGGGAAGCCATCCAGAGGGACCCTGACAGGCTTGAGA
>NW_010326890.1:0-6131 GCF_000700745.2 Antrostomus carolinensis | reverse complement strand
TTCCAATCTGGGCAATTCTGGGATTCCGTGACAGTGAAAACCTCTCTGTTAGTGCTGCAAACCTCTGCAAACTGGGTTGTTTTCAGGTCCATGTAAGACAAGACAACCATTTAATCTCATTGATAACTTAAAAAATACCATCCTGTGACTTTATTATTTTGCTTTATTTCCTCTCTCTGTGCCATGTAAGGATCTTTGCTGCCTTTCTCCATGGTGGCTGAGCACTCACATGCCTTGGCTTAACATGATGATACCACAAGATCTCTCCTGGGTTCTCTCAGCGGATGAGCTGGTGCTGGGAAAGCAGTGCCCTGCTGCTGGGTTATTTAATGTCTCAACCTGAAGACATTCCTCAATGAAACCTTCTTAATTCCCACCTGAACACTCTGGTAGTGACATAAAGGCCAGTAATAAAATGTAATGAAGAATATCAGCATGAAATCAAGATGTTAAACCTCTGCTGGTGCCTGGCAGTCAATGCTCAGCCTGGTGTTTCCCTTTGCTTTTTAAGAGATATTAAAGTGAGCAGCTTGTTTTATGTCTTCGTGTATTGTGGGGTTTTTTAAGTGGTGCTCAGCACTGGGTGAGGGACTCATTTTCTGTTCCCTTTTCTTCACGCTGTACTTTGGTCTCCTACTTCAATCCTTTTCCCTCTAGGGACTTCTGGCTTTTAGAAGTGTTGCTCGTTGGCTCTTGTGTGTTTAAAAGCTTTGGTGTGGGGGAGATTTCCTTGTTTGCTGCATGTGAGCTGAGCTGCAAGTTTCTTTTTCAGAGCAGCAAACAACATTAGATCGATTTACAAGGCCAAGTGTGAGGTTGCTCACTTGAGTTGGGGTGATCCCAGGTATTTGTACAGATTGGGAGAAGAACTCCTGGAGAGCAGCCCTGCTGAGAAGGACTTGGTGGATCAGAAGCTTGACATGAGCCAGCACTGTGTGATTGCAGCCCAGAAGGTCTACTGTACCCTGGGCTGCATCAAAAGAGGGGTGGGCAGCAGGGTGAGGGAGGGGATTGTCCCCCTCTACTCTGCCCTTGGGAGGTCCCATCTGGAGTATTGCATCCAGGCCTGGAGCCCCCAACACAAGGAAGATGTAGAGCTGTTGGAGCAGGTCCAGAGGAGAGACAAGAAGGTGATCAGAGGGCTGGAACACCTCTCTGCTGGAGAAAGGTTGAGGGAGCTGGGCTTGTTGAGCTTGGAGAAGAGAAAGCTCCAGGGAGACTTCATTGCAGCCTTCCAGTACTTGAAGGGAGCTTCTAAACAGGAGGGAGAGCGACTTCTTCCATGGGCAGATAGTGACAGGACAAGGGGAAATGGTTTTAACCTCTCTTAGGTGGGGGAGGTTTAGGTTTAGGTCAGATGTTAGGAGGAAATCTTCCACTCAGTGTGTGGTGAGGCACTGGAACAGGTTGGCCAGAGAAGCTGTGGCTGCTCCTCCCTGGAAGTGTTCTCGGCCAGGTTGGATGAGGCTTTGAGCAACCTGGTGTAGTGGAAGGTGTCCCTGCTGCTGGCAGGGGGGTTGGAACTGGATGATCTTGAAGGTCCCTTCCAACCGAAACCATTCTGTGATTCTATACTTTGCACTGTTGGCCACTTGCTCTCTTTATCTCAAGTCCTTTGCTAACCAACAATGGTTGGGAAATGTGGACATGCAACTTGATTTATTTTTCAGAGTAGTTCAGATTTATTATCATTTTCATTTTCATTTTCATTTTCATTTATTAATCTAGTCCCAGATTTTTTAGACCTTCTGGTAATACGTGGTAGGAAGCACCAGTTTATCTAGTTTTTTCTTTCATATTTGCTGTGTCTTCATGATTCCCAGACAATTTTACCTTTAAACTGAAGGGACATTTGTCTCTTTTATTCTATTTCTCCTCATGGATATTCCACATGGATCCACTTTCTGTTGCGTGTCAGTAGCTGCGTGTGCCGGATGCATCGCTGAAAGGCTGGTTTCATCCTAAGTGGTGCAGGAGTGGACTTTGCTTTTCCTACTCCATCCTCTAAAAACAACAAAACCCCCACAAACCTGGACATCACATCAACCACTTTGTGTGTGCTGACACTTCCTTTGTCCTGTCCTCTCTTCTCGAAGATATTAGTGCACATCCCAAGCTGCTTGGCTGGCTAATGCTTTGCTTTTTCACTTTTAAATATTCATGTGAGCAGAGTGGTTGGGTTATTTAATGGAACGACGTGGTCTTTGGAATCCAAAGCAGAAGTGGACTTGTTGTCAATAGCTTTTAAAAACTTTTCACTCATCTTGGTTGATAGCTTGTCAAATTGACATATTTCCCCCTCTTTGAAAGTTTAAATGAATTCTGGTACAAGAACTGTTGCTGTTTATAAACGTGGCCTTGATGTGTTGTGTTGGGAGAAGTTCAACCTCTGTAAAGAAGAGGAAACTACTGATCCCACCATAGACAGGGAGATTTTCTGCTATCAAGAGGATCGCTGACATGCCTGAGGGACTTTTGGTGGGTTGCTTTTCCTGTAAACCATGGACAAGAAAGTAGCTAAGATAGTAAGAAAGTGATTCAGAGGAAGACAAAGTAGAGTTGAATGAGTATTACCAATATCTACGGTGACATGGTTTAAGAAACCCTTGATTGAAGAGGGCAACAAGCTCTGGGTTGCCTTATGTTGTGTAAACTCCTCGGATAAAAGTAACTTATCCTTCTTGGGAGAGGATTTTCTCTTTGCTTTCTCCCATCTTTTCTCTCTGTAGGGTCTTGAGATGATGAACTTGCTGATGGATTGTCCTTCCAGTGGTGTCTCTGTGCAGTGCAAACGAGATGTGATATCATTTGGAGCTTTTAAGTGCTCTGGTAGCACGAGCAGTCATGTCCAGCTCTTATTTCCCTTCAGATTTACAGTTCTTTGCATCTCTTTTAGGAAGTTGAGGATCTTCTGCACCTTGTTTCCTCTTGAAGGGTAAAAACCTTTATCTCTTCCCACTGGAGAACCGATTAAAGATCGAAGGAGTTGAATGATGTCCTTTCTTCTGCAGCTTCAGGGCTCACAAAAAGTTCTTCTCCAACTTGTTTTATTGGCTTGACTCACCAGTCACCCAAACCTTATACAAATAAAGGATTTAACTCTCTTGGATTTGTTGGGTGAGTGAGAATAGTAACAACATGCTGTAGAATAATAAAAAAGGCTGTTCGGGACCTAGGACACTGTCTAGTCTACAGCCACCCATCTACATCGTTCCTGCTCAGCAGGCATCTAGCCCTCTTTTAAAGACCTCTAGGTCAGGGAATAGGGAAGAGAATTGGAGGGAAAAAGGTAAAGAGACTCGTGGTTGAGATAAGAACAATTTAATAATTGAAATAATAGAATCCAAAAATGGTTTGGGTTGGAAGGGACCTTCAAGATCATCCATTTCCAACCCCCCTGCCATCAGCAGGGACACCTTCCACTAGACCAGGTTGCTCAAAGCCTCATCCAGCCTGTCCTTGAACACTTCCAGGGAGGAGCAGCCACAACTTCTCTGGGCAATAAAACTTAATAAATAATAAAATACAACTTAATAAGAAATAAAATAAAACTTAAAATAGTAATGTCAATAATAATGGTAATAATAGAATATGCAAATGAGTACTACACAGTGCAATTGTGCACCACTTGCTGACCAAACCCAACCTGTTCCCAGGCAATGATCTTGGAGGAGTAATGAAACTGAAACTGCAATCCTGGGACAGAGAGCCCAAGCATTCTGATCATAGAATTATTAGGGTTGGAAAAGACCTCTAAGATCATCAAGCCCAACCATCAACCCAACACCACCGTGCCCACTAAACCATGTCTTGAAATGCCATGTCTATGTGTTTTTTGAACACCTCCAGGCATGGTGACTCCATCACTCCCCTGGGCAGCCTGTTCCAATGCTTGACTACTCTTTCAGTAAAGAAATTTTTCTCTGATATTCAACCTGAACCTTCTCTGCTGCAGCTTGAGGCCATTTGTTCTCATCCTATCACTAGTTACTTGAGAGAAGAGACCAACACCCACCTCACCACAACCTCCTTTCAGGTAGTTGTAGAGAGTGAGAAGATCTCCCTTCGGCCTCCTTTTCTCCAGAAAAATGGGTCAACCCTCATGAATCTTCTGCCCATGGGGGACAGGAGATGGAACAGCCCCTTGGCAGAGCCCAATGCCCATGGAGCTGAGTCATCTCAATATTCCTCACCCCCTGAGATCTTGCGCTTGCAGATGGACAAGACACAAAGTCCTTCACTCCCAGGGACACAAATGCCAACATGGGGATGTTCTCAGCGTTTCTCTCCTAACAAATCCCAGCTGCTTTTCTACCCAAAACCCAAACCCCAGTGCTTTTCTAGCTGCTAAGAGGAAAATTCTCCCTGTCCCATTTGAAAACCAGGATGTAGGTGTTTGGTATCTTATTCTCCAGTTCACTTATTTTAACCTGATTTGAGCCTGGCTCTCATCTCCTGGTTTACTGGGAGCCTTCTCCTGTGTCTCTGGGCTACAGAACTGTTGTGGTGCCAGTACTGATTCACGCGTGTGTGACTGGGATGGATTTTTCAGCTCTGGGAAAGGATTTCTCCTGCACATGTTGGTCAGGTAATGTGAAGAAGAAACCAACTCCGGGCTGGAGCACTTGGACCTTCTCCAGGAAGACGTAACGTTCTCTCACTCTGCTGTTTCCCATCACAAGAGATGTCTCTGTGAGTGAGGAAATAAGTTGCTGTGACTTTTTTTTTCTTCTGAGTGTGCTGGTCATGTTCTTCTTGGTGACTAAATGACCAAATCAGTTTGATTCTTTAAAATCATCAACTACTACTTCTCCGAAAGGATAAAGATGAGCCACTTCAAGGAGCTAATGAGCCTAGAAAATAGGATACTGGAGGAAGAATCATCTCTTCTTGTCAGAAAGGACTATCTCAGGGAGGACCAGCATTTCCTCAAGTCATGTAATCTTGATACTTCATTTTTTTTCCTCACTTTGGGAAGGAATTAATACTTTTCTAGTAGAATTGAGGCTTTCTTCAGGATTTACAGCTTGCTTGGAGGTGCTCTAGAATATCACTTGGATTAGATCAGAGTAAAATAACACGCTGAAAAAATGTCAGAACTTTTTTTTTCAAGGAATGTTTTTGTTTAACAGTTCTGCCAACCAGTTTACTCCCACTACAATCAGGTCACTGGTAGGATGAGGACTGGAAGTCTGAATCTCCTGCTATTTAAAATAGCCCGTAGATTTAGGAGATCGTGCTTGACACATGGCCTGGAGAGCATAATTTGACGTGGCAGCTGAGTGAAAAAGGTTGGATGTGATTTTTATTTTCAGTACATGCAGATGCACTGAAAAAAAAAAACAAACAACAAAACAAAACAAAACAAAGAAAAAAAACCCCCAACAAACCACAAAGAAAAACAAAACCCCCAAAAGCTCCTCAAACCCAAACTTTTATGTTAAAATCAACTGGGGTTAAATAGGGATTCTGAGAAGACACTAGAAGAGAGGAAGGATTTTTTTCCCCCAGTTCTGTAATTTCTGATGGCCTGACCATTTGGTACTACTTTTAAATTTGAATACCAAACATCCCTGTAAGACCTGGGGAGTGTCCTTCAAATATATTTAGAGTTGATTAAAACCAAACACCCTTCACGGCCACTGAATGGAGTTTTCTAGACAACCCCACAGGCTGCATCAGTGGAGGATTAACAATTCCTGGCTGGTGTTGTTGTAACTCATTTTCAAGCCATTTTCAACTTAATTTTCAAGGACAGAAGCAGGAGTTTCAATTACTTGAATAATTGGAGGGGGGAATAAAACACTTGTGTGGGGAAAGGGGCCTGATAGAGCAGGTGAAGAGCCAGGAGACTTTGTTATTAATATGTTTGCTGATTCCCTTTGTGACCTCAGGGTAAATGCTTTTAATAGTATATCTTGATTTTCGTGCCTGTGTGATGGGAAGAGCAGATCCCAACACTGTGAGATCAGGGGCAAAAAAAGAAATCACCTGTGAAACAAACTGTTCCTGGAATTCTTCACTATAGACTTTGCTGTTTGCAGCTCAGCTGATCAAAGAAAGTTTGTTGTCTTGCCAGCTCAGAGGGTTTTTGAGGCTTTTGTGGTGGTTGCACTTGGCCAGCACTGGGC
>NW_010326889.1:0-3620 GCF_000700745.2 Antrostomus carolinensis | reverse complement strand
GCTGATTATGGACTATTGGTTAAGCCTTTGTGTCAATTACTGAAGGAAACCCAGAAGTGATTGATCTGGACTGATGAGGCAAGAAACACCTTTAGAGACTTCAAATTGGAACTGATGAGAGCCCCAGCTTTGGGATTGCCACATGTAACAAAGCCCTTCTGGCTGTTCTCTTACGAGAGGTGAGGGGTGGCTTTGGGAGTCCTGGCTCAAAGGCTGGGGCCCTATAAGAGAGCAGTGGCCTATTTCTCCAAACAACTAGATGAGGTCAGCAAAGGATGGCCAGGGTGCCTCCAATATGTGGCAGCAGTGGTGCTGATCATACAAGAGGCCCAGAAGTTTACCCTGGGCCAGAGGATGATTGTGCACACCTCGCGTGCTGTGGCCACAGTTCTGGAACAAAAGGGAGGACACTGGCTCTCACCTTCGAGGTTTTTAAAATACCAAGCAATATTAACTGAACAACGTAGACATAGAACTTATCACCTCCTCTATTGTTAACCCTGCTTCTTTTCTGAGTGAAAAACAGGAGTCAGATGCTGTGTCTCATGATTGTATAGAGACTATTGAAACGGTATATGCCAGCAGACCTGACCTGAGAGAAGAGCCGTTGGAGGAATCTGATCATACCTGGTACACCGATGGCAGCAGCTTCATTAGGAATGGGGTTCGGATGGCAGGGTATGCTGTGACCACTAGGGAACAGGTGACAGAAGCTAAGTCCTTACCTAAAGGTACCCCAGCACAATGAGCAGAAATAATTGCCCTGATAAGAGTGTTGGAACTTGGAAAAGAACAGCGAACCAACATATGGACAGACTCTAAATACACTTTTGGGGTAGTTCATGCTCATGGGGGAATTTGGAAGGAACGAGGACTTTTAAGTGCCCAAGGGAAACACATAAAACATGCAGATATGATCCCACGACTCTTGGAAGCAGTGCTGTTACCTTCAACAGTGGCAATTATGCATTGCAAGGGACAGCAAAAAGGTAACACAGACAGGGAAGTGGGAAACAAATTGGCTGATTATGAAGCAAAACGGGCAGTGGAACAAGGTGAGGTATTATGTTTGATCCCTGAAAAGTCTTTGCCACTACCAGAATCAGCAGACTATGATGAAAAAAATCAAAAGCTAATCAAAAGATCTAGGGGCCAAAATTACACCCTCTGGTTGGGCTGAATTAGAGGAAGGAAGAGTGGTAGTCCCTTTCAAAATGTTGTGGAAATTAGTAAAAACAGAACACGAAAAAACCCATTGGGGAAGGGCTGCCCTTTATACTTCACTTTCAAAACACATAGTAGCAAGAAGTATGTTTCATACTGTGAAAACAGTAGTGGAAAGATGCGAAGTATGCTTGAAGAATAATCCTAAAGTAGAAAATTAGAGGAAGGAAGAGTGGTAGTCCCTTTCAAAATGTTGTGGAAATTAGTAAAAACAGAACACGAAAAAACCCATTGGGGAAGGGCTGCCCTTTATACTTCACTTTCAAAACACATAGTAGCAAGAAGTATGTTTCATACTGTGAAAACAGTAGTGGAAAGATGCGAAGTATGCTTGAAGAATAATCCTAAAGTAGAAAATTGGGTGCGATTTGGAGCAATTGAAAAGGAAAACGCTCCAGGACAGACATGGCAAATAGATTTTTTTGAACTTCCTAGAAGAGGGGGACACCGATATCTATTGGTCTTAACTGATACCTTTTCTGGATGGCCGGAAGCATTTCCTTGCAGGACCAACAAGGCACAGGAGTTTACAAAAATACTGCTGAACATGATCATCCCAAGGTTTGGAGTGCCTGAAGTAATATCTTTGGAGAGAGGGTCACACTTTACATCTAATGTGGTCCAACAAATCAGCAAATTTCTCGAAATCAATTGGAAATTACACGTACCTCATTGGCCACAGGCTAGTGGCCAGGTAGAGAAAATGAATCATATACTAAAAACCCAACTAGGTAAAATTTGTCAGGAAACCAATTTAAGGTGGGATCAAGCTCTCCCAATAGCACTCTTAAGAATTTGAACAAAGCCAAGGACCCAGGAAAAACTAAGTCAGTTCGAACTGCTATATGGGAGATCTTTCCAAACAAGGTATCAGGGACAAGACTTAAAGCAAGTAGGTGAAGTTTATTTACAACGATACTTGATTGCATTGGGGAAACAATTACAGGAAGTAAACAAATTGGTAATGTCTGATCGATCACAGGGACTGGACTCCCCACTGAATCCTTTTAACTCTGGAGATTGGGTTTATGTTAAAAATGTTACAGGTGACTCCCTGGAGGAGAAGCGGAGTAGACCGTTCCAAGTACTACTCACAACTTTCACAGCAGTCAAGCTTGAGAAGCACACCGCACAGATACACTATTCAAGAATTAAGAGAGCTCCTGCCCCTTGGACGGTTGAACAGCAGTCACCCCTTAGGAGAAAGCTCAAGCGAACAACATGACTGGTTTGGTTTTATCAGTAACAATCATATTCATTAATCAGGTGAACTGGATTGAGGGGTGGGACCAGGATTTGCATTTATCTTTGGTTCAAGATATTACCAGAGTTCTGAAAAAAGTCACTGTTGGATCTGCACCCAAATACCTAAAAACTCTAACAAGGGAATATCTTTAACAGCAGTACCAATCCCAGCCAATACATCATGGACTAAATTGTGGGCGCACACTACCTTTGAGAACATAATAGGAGATAAGCCTCTAGATTTGAATAGCGATATCTCTAAAAATACCCTGGGCTATTGTACTTGTGTGCGAAGATGCTCACCACCAAAAGGCTTAGGGAAATTGGATTGTAAATTTCCTGGGAAAAAGGTGGGTAAGTACACCCACTGTAATCAAACCATTGATATTACCCCTTTAAATGGTCAGTACCCAACAGGAATGGCTGGTATTGGATATGTGGAAATACAGCACGAAAGGTGCTTCCAGAAAACTGGAAGGGGATCTGCACTCTAGGTGCTGTGGTACCCAATCTAACCGTAGTAGAAAAGATTGATGAGCATTCTTCATGGTTACAAACTTTTTTAAAAAAGAACGAGGAGGGTGTCTAATCCAATAGCAGAAAGACCTACTGGGTTTTATAGTTTTATGAGATGGTTCTTTCCCTGATTAGGAGTTAGCAAATTAGAAAAGGCCATCATAAATATTTCAGCAATAAGAGAAAACATGGAGAATAGAGCTATAGATGCCATTCAGGCACTGCAAACTGAAGTGTCAAGTTTGTAAAAAGTAGTGCCCCAAAACGGAATGGCCCTTGATTTATCATTAGCCTCACAAGGAGGCATGTGTGCAACTATAAATACTAGCTGTTGCATCTATATAGACCAAGGTGGCAAAATCTCAATGGACCTAAAGGAAATTTGAGAACAGGCTAAAATTTTGCATGAGGTAGCCAAGGATGACACCTCATGGGGACTTGAAGAGTTGTGGAACAAAGTAACTTCATGTCTACCTAGTTTATCTTAGCTAAAGAATTTGTTTTTCTTTGTTCTCTTAGCTTTAGGAATATGCATTCTAGCAGGTTTAGCCTTTCAAGTCTGTAGTTGCTGTAATAGATTATAATTGTAAAAGAATTTACAAGTTGAAAGAAAAGGGGGGAATGAAAGAGTAAAC
>NW_010326888.1:69597-77570 GCF_000700745.2 Antrostomus carolinensis | reverse complement strand
CCACGCCAGACTCCTCTGCTGCAGCATCTCCCAGGAAAACACAGCTCAGCCTGCTCCAGCCTGGTGTGGTGTTAACTCTGAAACCTAATGGAGGTGATGGAAATAAGCGGCATTGCGTGCTGTCCCAGCTGGGAACTGATGAGTGAGGGCGGAGCCCGGGGAGGGTATTACCTTTCCCCTAATTTAGCTCTGATTTGTCACTGCTTTAGGGAGTTTTGTTTCTCTCTAGCCCCTTAGGGGTGGTACCACCAACAAGAGAAGGAATTCTTCTGTATGGGTTTATCAGCCAACCTCCTTAGCCACGATTCAGGAAAAATAGTTGTTCCAGTTGCATGTTAAGCACCCACCGATCTGACAATGGACAGGTAGGAGGGGTTGGTTACAGCAAGGGTGCTGGCATTTATAAACTGAGCACAAGTGTTGCTGCTTATTTAGTAAATAAATACAGCTCAGGCAACGCAGAACATCAGTGAGCCAGAGCAGAAGGCTGCTGCTGGAGTGAGGATTCAGCCACAGCCGGGGACCTTGGAGCAGTTAGCAAGTAAGGATGAGATAGATTGCCCAGGTGCTGACCCTACAAGACACGGCCAGGAATGATCCCATCACAAAGCACACCCTTGCCTCTGCAATCCCTTTTTTTAAGCTTCCTTCCTTTTCCTGCATTAACTTGTCATGTCACGGGTTATTTCCTTCCGAGGTCTATGCATCCAGGCTATTAATCTCATTGCTATCAGAGAGCAGTAGTTCCTCCACCACATCATTACATATCTCCTGGCAATGAAGAAAAAGATACCAAGAACTCCTTTACCCCCAGTTGGGGGGATGTTCAGAGGGCCTTGACACACCACTGGCTCTTCTTCCCCTCTCTGCACACCCAGCTTCTGGAGTCACAAAAGCATTTCTGGTTTGTTCCTTAGCAAGTATATTAGGAGAGAGAGTGACATCAGCAAATATCGAGGTTCAATAGCTATAGGTGAGTCTCTCCCCCCTGGCCACAGCACTGTAAAGCAGTGATGCTAGTGATTGCAGCAAAGTGGTAGTCAGGCTGCCCTTTTGCTTCTAATAGAAGGTAACCTGTGAAACAGAAAATTTGGCTTGTGTCTGTGGGCTAAGGACATGTAAAATAGCTTGAAGCTTTTGCTGTCCTGTTAGTTTGGGTTTAGGGACTGGCTTGTTTATAGTTTGACTTCCTAAAATCATTGAGAAGGCAGCCACGATGTGTATCCGTTTGCAAGGCCATCTGGTCACATAGCTGCAGAGTTTAAATCTGTTGCCAGTTCTGGGTCAGTCAGAGGTGGACGACGTCTCAAGGACATTAAACTCCTCACAAAAGGCCAGCCTTCAAGGTGGACACAGCCCCACTCCGGCAATGAAGGTGGAGGGTGCACTTTCATGGTGCCCATGCTTTACTGAGCACCAGTGAGCCCACGCAGGCAGATCAGCTCCAGCCTTCCTTTGCTCTGCTGCTGCAGGGACTGTTCTTTTACACAAACCCCTTGAATTAGTGCTGCAGCCACACCTGCCTGGTCAGAGTGCAGCTACCATGGAAGTCAGGGTGAAAAATGCACATGTAAACCCAACATCAACCGACATCCCTTCCCACAGAGGTTGGCATTCAGGGTTTCTTGTCCTACTTAACCTGTGCGGTCTTCTCATCCGAGAGAGAATCACAAAGACCCTTTGTAAAACAGTGGACTTAGCGTGATCCTGAGCTCCCAGGTCTGCATACATGCCACAGCAGCTGCACCCTGACCCCATAGTACAGTGAGACCTGAGTGTAAACCAGCAGTTTCTCGGCTTTTACACCTCAGTGTCTTTGAGAAAAAGTCACAGCCTGCCTCTGTGTCCTGGTTTTTAGCTGGGACAGAGCTGGGTTTCTTTTTAGTAGTTAGAATAGTGCTATATTTTGGTTTCAGCCTAGGATTCATTATGAGAGAGACACTGATAACATACCAGTGTTTGCATTTTTGTCACTGGAGGTGAAGGACTTCATGTTTTGTTAGTCTACAAGCACAAGATCTAAGTGGGCAAGGAATATTTAAATTAATAAGCTAAACTGGCATTTGAATATACCAATGGGATATTCCATATCATATAATGTCATGTTCAGTATAATAATGAGGGTCTTTCCCTCTCTTGCTCTCTCTTGACTTTCGCTCGGGCTCCCACGCTTCCAGTACTGCAGTTTCAGTTCAGGATTGTCGCTTCTCCAGGATCGGTATCTGGGATCAGGCTGGGCTTGCTTGGTCGGCAGGTGGTGAGCGATTGCATTGGGTATCACTCATTTGCATATTTTATTACTATTATTATTTTAAAATAATTATTATTTTAAGTTTTATTTTCTTTCAATTATTAAATTGTTCTTATCTCAGCCTATGAGTTTCCTTACCCTTGCTCCCAATTCTCTCCCCTATCCCCTGGGGGTGGGGAGTGAGCGAACAGCTGTGTTTGGCTGCTAGCCAAGTACTAGCCAAGTGAAACCACCACACTATGGCTCAGGAGGGAGAACGGGTATGGACTAAAGACAGCCACAGCGGCACTAGTACAAAAGTGCATTGCTACAAGAAAAGCAGGAATAGACTTTATTTAATAATTTGTACAAGGAACACAATAGTAATTCAATAGTTCCATTTATTAATTGTCAAATAGTAATCCACTGCAATAAGAAACAAAAAATCAACACAAAAATAAGTTGTGATTTGTATGTGTGTGTATTTATCTGTGTTTGTGTGTGTCACTTAAAATAGCAAGAGCAAGAACAAAAAATAAACCTTTAAATGAGTATGTTATATACAGTCAGCATCATCATGTTACTTTGCTGGATAGATTAATTTGGTGTTATCCAGTCATAGCAACAGGCCTAAATATTGCTGCAAATAAGTAGAGGGCAAACCCAAAGCAGAAAACCAAACCCATAAATAAGATGCAGGATTAAAAGTATCTCCTGCAGAAAAGAAATAGTGGTGATTTGTGTCATATCTGAAACCCTTTCATAATGGATATTTTGTGCTAAAACTCTTTATGTGAACATACATGGAATTGCATCATTTAAATAAAAGTGGAAAAAAATCCCAACCTTTCACAACTGCCTTTTTTCCCCCCCCTCTCTTCACTTAATGCGTTTAAATTATTTTTCTATACAAGGTAAGTACATTGTCTGTACAAAGTTAAATATACATATTTACAGTCAAACTTCTGAGACATTGAGTCTTCTCTTCTGCTGACCTAGGCAGAAGACAAGCCTACTTGATTTCAAACCCAGGAGCATGGCTAGTTTATCAAAACGTTGCAAGTCGTGCTAACAGTTAGTAGTAGTTACTCTTAATAAATCTGTATAAAAGCATCAGCATAAAAATAGGCATTTTATATTATTAAATACGGCTTATGACAAAATAGCAATCTAACCCTTTGCTATTTGTATGGTAACTGTAGGAAGCAGAGTCTGATGGAACCGGTTTTCTTTATGCTTTTTCTTAATAACAAAATTTCTATCAAAAGAGTATTCATAGTGGATTTACAGGCAAGCAGACAGGCAAGCCATGGTTTTTTTTCCCTCAAGGAAATATGAATCTATGTAACTGGTAATAACTGCTGGGAACAGCTTTCCAAATTGATCAGACTTTTTTGTATGACTGAGAGGCAGCCAAGATGTACGTATTTTTTTGAGACCTACCATCAACAGTGTAACAACCAAAAAGAAGAAAAAAAAAAAGGCACCCTCAGTGATATGTTGCTCAGATTTATCAAAGCCTCTAAGATTTAATGCCAGGAAGGAAGCAAAGTCTTCATCCCAAAGAGTATGCTTCAAAAAGTGTGTGATCCTTCAGGGCCAGCAACAGGGCAGGAGGAGCAGAGAAAGTGAATGGCCGTAGGACTCAAACAGGATTTGCTCTGTTTATGGGTTCTATTCTTTGTGCAGATAAATGTCAAAGGCTGATTTCTCTTTAAAAAGCAGGACTCAGTTCATTTTTTTTGATGCACACAATACACTCACACACACACACCCCCTGCACAAAAGAAAAAACAAACAAAACTCTGCAGAGATAGGTAATATGTTATTAAAGGGCTTGGGATTTTTGCGCATTTGCATTATGTTTTGGCTGACTTCTCTGGATTAAACCACCAGTCCCAAACTCCTTTTCCACACAGAGCTCTGCAGTTTAACCACATCAGCTGTCCTCTGCCTGTGCTGGGTCTTAAGGTGCATGACTTCTATGGAAGTGGAAGGCAGAGCAAAGTGAGTCTTCAGTGAGGCAGAAACCAGGCAGAAAGCCTGGCCTCCCTGACCCTTGCCAGTGAAAGGGAGCAGCTGCAGGCTAAATACTGCCCCAAAGCATTATCATATCTCAACACACAAACAAAACCTACACCATGTGCTTCCCTGAAGCCTTCTCAGAGGTAAGTACTCCATACAAATTAAGATTATCATCAGAACTCTTGCTGGGGAGGGGAGAGGAATACACAAAGGCAGCACTGTAAACTAGAAACTGTCTCTTCAGCAAACAGATCACACCCTGAATCAGTGGAAGCAGGGCTACACATTCAACTCAATACTGTACCACATAACCACATCCTCCTAACACATCTCGTCTCGTCTATTACATTCATAAATTGTCTGTTTCTTCACTGTTTAAAACCACCATCTGGAAAACAACCCCATCATTTGAAGTGGTGGGATCACTGTTATTTTACAGGTACAGAAGCTTCACGTAGTTGCCTGGGAAAGTGCCGAATTGCCTTGTTCTCCTGGACGTACCTGTTGCAAAATAAAACACAAGGAAGCCAGAGTAAGATGGAGCCGTGCAAGGGAGGCTTAGGGTTTAAAAAGGCAGAGGTGGCAGCCTCTTCTGCCTGTAGGCACTGCTTTCTAAAACTACATTGGAATGCCAGTGAAAGAGCCTTTTGGTATAGACAAGATCAGAACTAGTTCTGCTACTAATCATCTTTGGTCTTCCTTTTTAACAATTATTAAGGTGCCAGTGAAAGCTCCGGCCTATAGGCTAGGAGCCAAACTCCTATCAGTGCAAATGAGCTAATCTCCCTTAAGATGAGATAACAAGCCTAGATTTGCAGTGTTGAGATGGAGAACACTGTCCAGACTTGCATTCTTTGAAGGTAAAGGGCTAGATTTTGCTAAACACACAGCTGCATATGGGGCTGGATTTTCAGGGATTGAAACTCCCATCCATGCGTTCCCTTCATCCCTTGCTTGCCCTTTTCTGTAACTTGCTCTGGCTCCATCAGCTTCGGAAAAGCTACAGAAATCCA
Organism: Antrostomus carolinensis; assembly: GCF_000700745.2. Taxonomy (NCBI): domain Eukaryota; kingdom Metazoa; phylum Chordata; class Aves; order Caprimulgiformes; family Caprimulgidae; genus Antrostomus; species Antrostomus carolinensis. Next base: position 72,302 of record NW_010326888.1, on the reverse strand, counting down.
GTTTTCCTTTATTCCCTCTGTTGCTCTGCCATCTGTACAGCACAAAGGATCAGGAGGAGGAAGAGGGGAATGAGGAAATTAAGAGCAAGAAAAAGGGAACACTAGAGAGCTAGCAAGGAAAACAAAGCTTCACCACCTTGCATCCCAGTTTTAATGTTCTTGGTGGGAAAAGATGAGAAATTGTGAAAAAGGTTGAGTTGATTTTATTCACCATCTTGACCCCACAAATGAAAGCAGCTCCCAGACAATCTGCAAAATTTCTCACGTGCATCTCAAAAAGCTTTGCTGACAGGCAAGTGTCACACTCACCCACAAACCAGCCGTCGTCACATTTTTCCATGACATCAACAATGTCACCGTCCCTCAGTTCCAGCTCATCATCATTCTGAGGAGTGTAGCTGTAGAGGGCTTGGTAGCTAACTCTAAAACCAGAAAGATACCGCACGTTAGCCATTGGATTTCCCTGATGCCTTTTCAGAAGGAGACGTTCCCCTTCCCTTTCTAATTCCTATTCTACTTTGTTCAATGCAGTCTGGACCTATGCTTTCCATTTGAGAGGTAGAAGCCAACTACATTAAACTGGCTGTTGTCACAACACCATAGCAGTAAAAAGTGTCATGCCTGCACTGTGTGGGATACATGGAGAGCTTTTGTTTCTCTTTTCCCATGTGCTTGTCTGTGACAACTGGATTCTTCCTAAGAGCACCTAGAAAGCATACAAGTGCTGACACTGTATTGAATGCAAGACAAAAACTGGATACACACTCCTTCCTAGGCTGAATGAGACATCTGTTCCCTTACCCAGGCACATAGGCAAGAGATGTCCAAATGTCAATGTGAAGGAGTTTGGAAAAAGATACTGCGTAGTCTACTGCATTAAGGTTGCTGTATAAATCATGGCTGAGGATGAATGGTGAAAATAAAACCAAAGGTTAAATCCTACCCTGAGATACCACTTGCACCAGAGGCACTCTATTTATGAGAAAGGAACTTTATGGAGCAGAAACAACCTCTGGGCAAATTCGGGGAGGCTTGGATCCCCTGGCTGTGGGGACTGAAAATAGAGCTCATATGAGACTTTCCATGCTGCTTAAAGGGGCAGGGGAAAGCAAAGACTCCTTTCAGAAGCCAAATGCCAATGAGCTTCAGTCCCCAACACACAGTGCAGGCTTTGAGTCTCAAAAGCATCAGTGAAAGGCCCCACCAAGCTTAACAGCAACTCCAGGTTTAAACCCACCAGACAGCTTTGAAAATCTCAGCCTTGGTCTCTCAGATCATTCAGCCACCAATTCATCTGTGGAACTGGCCAAAACCACACCAAGTGGCATCAGTTGTTGGGACTGCCCATTGTACTGTAAGAAGCTAAGAACAGGGGTGAACACATTGACCAACGCCATACGAGCCAGGCATAGCCAGTGGATATTAATTTGTCTCCAGCTTCAAGATGCAAAGACACTGGGATAGTCTCCATAACCAGCATGAATCAAGTGCCCAGAGGACACTCAGTCTGGGATCATAAGGTCATTGTTTCAGGTGCTATACAGACGCAAAGGTCCCAGTTTTAAACTACTCATTATCATGATAATGTGGCTATTTTTGTTCTTTAAAGAACCACTGACACTTTCTCATCATTCTATTTCAACTCCTAAAACACTGAAGCTTTCACACCTCCCCATCTTCACCATCAGTCAGAGACAAGGCCCCTGGAAGAGATGGGAGCCAAAAGGACTTACATGTCTCGTGGTGTTTGGCTTCTGTCAGGGCTGGCTCCTTGCTGCTGTGCTTGAGGTTGCTGAGAAATGATGAGAGATGGTTTATGGTCATTAGAGGTCACCTTGTGGCGAGAGTCAAGAGGCTGAGAAATAGTACTGCAGTAATGAACAGACTTTTCTGCAATGTTTATGATCTCATTGCAAACAGCTTCCTGCGTGGTAGGCAGCATTGACATCCAAGAATACCCAAAGAACAGTCAACAGGGGGGAGGGAGGGGAAAATATAGACAAGAAGAGATGGGACATTCCAGATGCAGCACATAAGTCCAGTAAAAAAAATAAAAAATAAAAAAGAGTTGTAGATCCAGGTAAATATCCAGGTAGTGGAGTGCAGAAGGAATCCAGGTGTAAGCATGGAAAAACAGGCAAGATACAGAAGAATTTGGCATTTAGTTTGAAGATTTGTAACAAATATATATACATATATTTATAAAAGCAGCAGCATAAGAGGTTGCAATTAGTTCCGCAGTGGCACTATTAGAAATGCTATGAAGTCAGTTCAAGAATGCAAGACGGGCCGCTCAATTCATGCATTTTGCTTCATTAAACTTATACCCAGGGACTGACAGCACAATTAGCCCAACTTCTCATTGGCTATAAATGATGAATGTTTTTCAAAGTGCTAAATTCCCTTTTTCTGTTGCAAACAAAACAATATATGCAAATAGATAAATATGTACCTGCTTTGCAGCTAAAAATGGTGCTGGCATTTTATCTCTAGAGGTGTTACTGTCTGGGTGAAGACAGTCTAGGACTACACATCTGATTTAAACAGTGGCCTTACCACATAGCTCTTTTCAGACTCTGTGAGATCTGGTCCAGCTCTCAATGAATGGTGGGAAGGCTGTGTGATCACCAAGCACATGATAAGGAAGACATTTTAGCAGATGTTATATCAGTCAGAATAAAAAAAAAAATTAAAGAAATGGAGTG
>NW_010326888.1:64200-69581 GCF_000700745.2 Antrostomus carolinensis | reverse complement strand
CCCACCCAAACACCACACTTCTTGGACAACAATGTCTTTCATTTACACAAGAGACATTAAGGCTACAGTAATGCACCTGCACTGTAGTGCACACAACGCTGCAAAGAGAAAGGTGACAGTGAAACAGAAGCTCAGAGCAGGGAATCAGGTTATGGACACTGCTACAACCAGAAATGGCACATAATGTCATACTGCATTCTTGTAGGGGAAAAAAACCAAAACAACAACACCAAAACCAAACCAACAAGGACAGAAACACATACTTGAGAGCATCAAACATGAAATGCCAGAAACATGCTGAGAGGAGTCTGCCGCTATTTTTAGAAAAGTCCTCAATGACTTTGACACAGGAGAGAACAGTAACTCACTTGCTTCTTAAAAAAGACCAGCTCAGGTCCTCAGAGGGCACAATGCAGTGTAGCCCCGTCAAAATCACTTGAGCTTGTACCAAGCAAGGATCTGAGCTGCTCTGTTAATTCCCACAGTAAGGCAGAGCTTCAGGTCAGAGGAGGCCCTGACCGGAAAACCCAGCTCCAAACACCACCACCTGCGAAGCTTCTGGAGTCTGCCCTGCCTTTCTTATCAGTCACACTTTTCACAGGGACTTGCATGTCCCAGAGCACAGACAGGAAAATCAGGGTATTTGGAATTGGAGGTTTTTTGGGGAAGGAGAAAGTCACTGAGAAAGTTGCACAGAACCTGGTTTTGCACGCTTGTTGCATATTCCAACACCTGCTGAAGGCAAGGGGGATGCTGTGAGCAAATGGGATGTCTGAACTAGCATAGGGTTATTTGTTCCACCTGCAGGACTGCTTGGCACAGTGGATTGGATAAGATACAGAGCATTGCCATCCTCTGTGATCATTCAACGCAATTTTCAACCCAAATTCCAAAGGCCACAATTTTTATGCTTTTCCTCCTCCGCTGTATTGACTTCAACAATGCTCTTTAGTAAAAGGCTTACTTTCTCATGGCATCCTGAGGCAGAGCAGAAGCAGATGATAAAGAAGTTTGTGACACCTTCAGTCCAAGCATGCTCAAAGAGTTTGGAGAAGTGCAGGGTGATGAGCTCATCCCTGTCTAATTCCTGTTCTCAAAGCTCCTCTGAACCACATCCTAGACCTCTGGAGCTGTGCCCATCATTGTATGAAAGCAAACTGACTCTTTTCTCGAGGACTGTGACCCACTCTAGGCCAATCCAACCCACAGCAACTCCTTTGTAGTCAGCTGTACTGTCTAGGGCTGGAATGTGGGATCACTGCCCTAAGAAACAATGCTCTGTTACCCTCTATATGTCTACAGAGAGAAAATTAAATATAAGTTGGATGGGCTAATTGCAGTGGAATTTGCATTCAAAGCATTTACTGTGGAGCCTGAAATTGTCAAAGGATTTCCGGAAGTCATTCCTGCCTATCACCAGCCCTGAAAGGCAAATGGAGTAATTAGAAATTTAAAATTAATACTGTGCAGACCAACTGGATATAGTGCATTAAATCTGATGAGATCAGAGCTAACTCAGGTGGTCAAGTAGCTGGCAAAATCAATTTCCAGGCTGAGGCAAGAGGCAGCTGTAAGAATGATTTTTTTTTTTTTTTTAATTCAGCAAAGTGCTTTTCTACTGCTGGAATTGCTCCATGACCTCCTAACACCATATTGTCCATTTTTCATCGATTACTTGTGACCTCCCTGACCAGCTTTTCCTCCAAAAAGCATTAATAACTATGAATTACATTAGTTATTTGAAAGCTAAAAAATTGACACTACCTCTGAATGCTCCATGGTGCAGGCTTGTACGTGCACTGTAATACCAAGGAGGTGCAGCCTACCAGCATCAGAAACTTGGCCACGTTCCCTTTGCTGGCAGAATCCCCACGGGAATTTCCATGTGGCAGCTGGGCAGGGGCAGAGGCCAGCAACCCCTAGTTCCTAACAAGACACACAACTACGTGGATCCCCTCTGGCCTCTGCTCCAGAGATCCAAGCAGCTCCTACCAAAGCAGTGGGTGTCTCTGCACTAACTCCCACGGCTACAGCAGAGCTCTACAGTGTGGTGATGAAACATCCCAAAGTCAGCATTAGCCAAACAGGATGAAAAACTGACCATGTCAGATCCTATAATTTTAGGCTGTAAATGTACCATCCCACTGCTTCAAACAAGTGAACTTCATAGCATGGCCTAGATATCTTTTTGAAACAAAAAACCCCAACCTCCCCCCCAAAAAAAACACCAAGCAACCAACTGACCCTACATTATTCTTGCAGAGAGAGAGAAGAGAATAAAGAAAAAAAAAGTGGTGTAGGTTCAAATGCCCTTCAAACATGGGTTCAGAAAGCCTATGTACTACCTACAGGGGTGGCTTCATGTGCCAAAGGCGACCAAGGAATCAGTGAGCATGGGGTGCAGCTCAGCTCTTAATATGAACACTGAGCCAGCCCTGCTGCTGCTGGAGGTAAACTGAGGACCCTAAAACTGATCAAGTATTCACAACCCATTAGAACAATTCAACTCCTACCCTCTCAGTCACACTACAGGCTTTGTTAAGACTAAGTGAATAAACTTAAGCAGGTGCTTAAGTCTCCCTCTACAGACTACACAAATATGTGGTACAGTCAGCCCGGAAGCACAGCTGGACACTGTTTCCACCTCATAAGGAGACTGAGAATGGATCTAAAGAGCACCACAGGTTTGTAAGAACACGAGAAAAAAGTTCTATGTTAAGAGCCTAGAAAAGCCCTGAGGCAAGTTTTAACTGTTAGGAATAAAAATGCTGGAGCTACTCAATAGTGCTCTCCCTGCTCCTAGTGAAGTCAAATGTGATCAGAATGTCTATCTATTGCACCTCTTGTTTACGTGTCTTCTTCCATCCCTTTCTGGTGGGAGTCAAAGGACTACATAAGCAAAAAGAAAGCTAAGCAGAACAGATTAAGACAGACAAGACAGACAGACAAATTGGTATCCCCTTAGAGAAGGGCACACATCAGCAGTGATGCTCTCACATGTGAATGGAGAACCATGAGCAGGGAGGACTCCCCAGCCCAGCCAACAGAAAAAAGGAAAACGTCTGCACACACCAAGCCCCAGCTCTGGTGGAAGTGAGGGGAAAGCTGACCAAAGAGCTCTCACAAAGAACACAGAAAAGGCTGCAGTGCAGAGCAGCCTGACCAAACAGCTGTCAAAGTCAGTGGAAAGATTCCTTGGCCCCTGGATCAGAAGCTGAAGGCTGTGTCTACAGCAGAAAAATGTGTCTCCCATGGGGAGCAGGTACCAACACCTGCTGCAGGCTGTGCAGCTCTGGCTTGGTCAAAAAATGTGCTGGGTAGAAACGCAGTTGTGCTGAACCTGTGGAGCAGCAGAAAACCACTGGGTGGGGATCAAAGCTTACCTTGGAGATAGTACTAAGTAATGGACATAATAAGCAAGCATAGCTGGTCTGTGCTAGGGAACATGGGGTCTGAGCATCCTCCTCATATGCTCTCCTCTCTACCAGCACAAAGTGAGTGAAATTACTCGTCACTCTGCCTGAGTGGTTTTGTAGAAGAGGAAAGGAGCAGATAGCCCCTCACTGACATCCCTCACACTGCTGGGTGATGCAGGGACCCTTGTCCAATCACTCCAGCCTTCCCCATCCCATGGCCACAGTCCAGCCCCGAGGCTGAAGCTGCTGTGCTGCTCACATGCTCGCTAGCATCACTGCTGACTATCACACTGTGCTACCAGGACCTCAGAATAAAACAAGAGTTAAATCAGAAAATTCCTGAGGGTCCCCTGAAATAAATGAATTTTATAGATTACATTACTGCTTAATATGTTTTACTGGAATATTGAAATAAATTATCTGTAAGTTATACCTGAAATATCTTTCACATGCTGTAAGGTCATTGTTTTTACTTTTTAGTTTGGACTGTGAAACTAAACAAAAGGGAATAACTTCACAATAGCTAAAAGACCCATAGCACTTTATATTATTACTTAATGGAACAGGCAAGAACAGTCCTTACCCCAGCCCTGTACCAAAGAGGTCTTAAACCTGAAAAAAACCCTGGGTCAGAATTTCATAACTGGGTAGGTTCTGTATAATGAGAAAGAAAACAAATTCAAAATGGTAAAATACCTCAAACACCAGGGATGGATAGTAACGGAAACAAAACCCAAATGTAATGTCTCATTTCCATGTCTACTATGTGCTTTTCTCATTCAATTAAAAATCAATGAAAAGATAACAAATTTTTGAAAAGGCCTCCAGGGTATTACCTGCAGCTTTGCTGACATATCAGCCCCTGTATGGGTCACACAGGTAACAAGAAGTCATTTGCACACATAAGTACCACTCCTGCTCCCTAAGCAACTGTAGACCCAGAGCTGGAAAGGACATCAAGACTACTGATAATGTCACGCACAGTTTTAACTTGACACTGACAATGCTCTGATTGTCAAGGCATATAAAATACAAATTTTAGCTTGACTTTGACTCCAAAGAAAGGCCACAAGGTCCTATTACAACCAGGTGCAACACCCAAAATAGAAAGTGCTAGTCAGCACTCGGGAGAAACATCTTCCCCTAAACACGGCTCTTAGCTCCTGCTCTTTTGAACTGCATAGATGCAGTGCAAGCACCAGCAGGACCAAGCAGATCAGAGGTCAGGAGAAAGGCCAACACAGAAAACTTCTGTGGATTTTTAACATGAGGAAGAATATGTATCCTATTGGACTCGGATACTGACATTGAAAGGGAAGCAGGAGGTGCTTGTTCAGTAAAAAGCTGTCAAGTTCACGCTTGGAGAGAAATGAGGTGAGTAAAAGGAAAGGAAAATTTCAGAGTTAAAGCTGTATCTCACACTCATAAACTGATCAAGAAAATAATTAACATTGGTAACTACCCACACTTATCATAGAATGATAGAATGGTTAGGGTTGGAAGGAACTTTAAAGATCATCTAGTTCTAGTTATTCTGCATGAGCAGCCTGCCTGGGTCATGGATCAAGCCAAAGATTGCTTCCCCAGTCAGTGCCTGTCACTACCAGTTTTTGCCTAATTGTGAGCTTTCTGTTTCAAACATTGCCATCTTGTGGAAGCTGCTGGAAGGACTGACAAGACACAAGCAGCTGCAAGCACTGCTCATTCCTGGACCCTGGACATCCCAGTCACACAGTGCTGAGGCAGAGTTGCTTACGCTGCACAGACCCTACTGCATCACTCTTTAAAGACGTTTTTAGATCTCAGCAATAGAGCTCAGAACCTCCGAATTGTACCCGAGAAGGCGGGAACAGGTTCCTGACATTGTGGATACCAAGTAGTGTATGCTTTACCTTTAGCTCTGCGACACTCAAACCCTGAATCCTGATCTTGGGTGGTTAAACAAAACCTGAACCAAAGTATCTC
>NW_010326888.1:55623-64131 GCF_000700745.2 Antrostomus carolinensis | reverse complement strand
GCTAACAAGGCCACCAGTACTGCCTTATAATGCACAGGAGCTGTAGGAACTCGAGGTCACAACTAAATAAGCCCTGGCTTAATCCTTTGGAGGAACAGAAAATTAGATCCTCAGCTGGTAAAAACTGGCAGAAACTCAGACTTGAGCTATGTGGATTTGCACCTGCTGAAGATTTTGCCCATACCTGCCCTTCTGCACAGCCTGGAAGTTTTTTTTTTTTTTTTTTTTAAATAAAATTCTGAATTGAATGACAGGAGAAATATCTCACCTGTGGAATCAATGACTGGCTCAACAAGCACATGACAAAACAATGGCATGGAAACAACTCTAAGCAATGGAAGAGTAATCAGCAAAGATGATTACCTGTGGCTTATTGACTCTGCGTGTAAGTCTGGGAGGTGGCTGTGTTGCGACAGTAGAAGAAGGGAGGGCAGAGGAAGAGAGAGGAGCAGATGAAGAGAATGCTTTTGAGTCTGCAGTCTTTTGAAGAAAAGAAAAGTTGGTCAGCCTGGCACACACTCTCTTATCACAGTCGCTGCTAGTGATAAGAGCATCTACTATCCAGTCAATTTGATGCACACACAGCAAACGCAACTCCATGCAAGGCCAAGTGCTGTTTCCAGTTAGTTTGTCTGAGCTGACCAACTCATTCTGTTTTAAACATGCAGGTTATGCCTGTAAAAAATGCTATTAGAAATATATCCAGATGGTAAACAGCACAGTCTTTAGACAGCTTTCAATACACTTCTGATTATGATTGGAGCAGAAATCAAACAATTTGTCACAAGATTTCCCAGTGTGACGTGTCATCTCAGAAACCATAGTTCCTCATTATTTAATGCTGGCTAGATGGGGTATGTCATGGAGGCTATTGCAGTGCATCCAAGACAGTATTAATAATGCTATGATTTTGAGCTCTCCAAACTTCCACTCTTATACAAGGTAACATGGAGGTGCTGTAATTTATTTTGGCTGTAGCTTACAATGGACTTCAAATAAACTGAGAACTGTGAAGTAAGGCAAATCTCCTTTGTCAAAAATGGAGGCAGAAGACATGTAGAAGCTACTGGAGGGTTCCTCTATGTTGCTATTCATTGTTACAGCTACATACAACTAAAAACTCTTGGGGAAAAATATCACTAGGTCTAATTGTCATTTGTGGCTAGATCCTTTCACATAATTTTGGAAATGCAGAAGTTATAAATTCCACTCAATGCACAGATAACAACCAAGCCTCCCTGACTTAGTCATGCACACCCTAGACTAAGGTTCACTAAACTACAGGCTCCAAGATCAACAGGGGACAGCTTTCTAGGAGCTGTGATTCTAGGAGCCAGGCTGACATTCACAAGGCGCTTCAGTCCTTGGCTTTAAGAGGAACAAATAAATCCTATCACCAAAGATGATCCATTACACACTGGAAAATCTCTGAAGAGCAAGGAATTGCCTGTATTCTACACAGTGAAGTATACGGGCATAAGGCCTGTGTGATACTTCCATCTAATACATCTGGTAATAGCCACTATCTGGGACAATTGCCTCATTAGATGTGACCAACTGAGTCAGTCCCGTGTTATCTGTTCTAAAATAATTTTCATCGCACTGCTCCTAAGCCCTCTTCTGAAACTGTTTGATCTGCTGTCCAGTGAATGCCACTGGTGACCACTGGAAGAAGGTCTTAGGATCATCAAAATAACATGTGGCAGCCACTGGCTCTGCCTGGCCAGCAGAGCAGCACAACCCTCAACATACCAGTCAAAATTAGGGGTTCAGAGCAGCACACGCATGCAGGAGAAGTACCTTCTTTTCCCCGCTTTGAAACTTTCCCAGATCACCTTTTCTCACGCCTCTTTTCTCTGCTTTACCTCCCTGCACAATAGCCATTAGCTCCTGACACAACTGGTTGTCCTCAGAGGAACCCACAAGTCTCTTTTCTGGGCTCACACGCATGTCTAGTTGGGATGGTTTCAGGCAGCGCTCAACAGAGATCTTGGGATCAGCATGAGTACCCTGCTCGGGGTTGCTGCTGCCCTCTCTAGTCTTTGGGAGCCAGGCTTGGCTGCCAGTGGTGTCACGCTGCTCTGTGAGGATGCTTTCAGGGCTCTCCACTGCCCAGCGAGGGGAGTTAGAGTAGCTCATGCTGGGAGAAGGGGAGCCGACAAACTTTTCTTCACTTTGTGGAGTGGCCTGATAGAAACTGCGAGCGGAGGACTGAGGTCTGGATGAGTAAGAGGGCAATGGGGATTTAATGGACCTGGGAGTCGAGGAGCCAGAGAGATGAGAATGGTGGAGGCTGACCGAGGGGGTAGGGCTGGCTGCAGCAGAAGGCAAGAAATAGTCAGTGTGAGAGAGGGAGGCTTCAGGTGGAGGAGGCAATGGAGGAGTTATGGTAGGAGTGGTGCTAGGAGACACTCCCACGGTCAGAGCAATCCACTCAGATGTGACCGCCTGCACCTCTGGAGATAAAGCGCGGCGTGCAAAAGGCAAAGGCGGAGGAGTTGGTGTATGGAGCAGCTCAGAGCTGGGAGACTTGAAGGAGACAAAAGCAGGAGAGAAAAAGAAAGAAATGAACAAAAAAAACAATAAAGGAAAATACAAAACAACCAAGCTAAAGTAAAAGGAGAGAGAGTGAGTGTGGAGAGGAGCAGATCTGTGACCAAGCATGGTGCATATGTTTTCCACAGACAGATGCACCGTGTTGGACAATGTGCTGTCCACAGCTATTCCAACCATGGAGTCCAGTCTGTACCTGTGCTGTTAATACCCTTCTCCAGCCTTTGCCAGGATCCCAGACATTAAATGTCTTGTGGAAGACCTTAGACTTCATACCATATGCCCTAGATCCCTCAGGGAGCAGCTGAAGCCACCATTCATGGTAACAGCATGCAGCATTTGACTGGCCTGGCAGTAATAGCTGAGGCCACAGCAGCTTACACTGTGGACGCAGTCAGAATTCATGGCTGCAATGAATTTTGACTTTATCCAACTCTAGCATGGGCAACGCGTGCTCCTCAAGAAATTTTCATTGCTAAAGCTGTGGAGGAGAAAGGGATCAAAAAAGCCAGCTGTGGCTATTTGGTCTTTAGGTGATTAAAGTAGGTCCTATGTTTATAAAGGCAGGACACACAACTGAGTTCTTAGCTATTGCCATCAGCTACATCAGTGAGATCAGCTACATTAGCACTGATCAGAGCATTTCTCAGTCCTCTGCCAACTTAGGCAAAAAAGTAAGGGAGAGAACTGATTTACTAGAGAAGGAATCAAAAGAATAGCAAAGGAAACAAAAAGAAGGTGGACATAACCCCTTCCATCAAAGGGAAAAGCTCGCAGAGAGCTGGTGGCAGACAGGCCACAGTTATGGAGAGACTGCCAAGCTCAAAGAGAAAAGTTCAGCTGAGGTCCCCTTTGACAGGGAACCCCAAACAAGCAACAAGCCTTTCCTCTTTACACAGTGGCTAAGAATAAAGTCTCCTTTTAGGGAAGATCAAGACAGACACCAAGCATGAGTCATGGCAGCCTTTCCCATCCATCCTGTACCATATATCCCTTCCTCCTGATCCCAGTTCTACACTTTTGTTGCTTCCACTCTTGACCTCAGAATGACCTTGCTTCGGTCCTGTGGGTGAGTGGGGGAATGCACTAGAACCTCATGGCCACAACCCAGACACATAGGCTGACCTTCAAGCATGAGTATTTGCAGGATGAAAGCAAAACAAAGGGATTTAGAGACTCACTGCCACCCATTCTGGAATCCCCAGACAATTACCTGCTGCCATTCTGATTTCTGGTTTGAACTGCAGTATGGTTTATAATGAATCTAATATTCATGGAAGATTCCAGACTGGCCCGCTCTCAAAACTTGAGTTCATTTAGCACCAATTTCAAATAATACAGGCTGCTCTCCCGACCCTGTCTCTGAAAACCTTGGTTGTGAGCTGGAACATTTAGGAGTAAGTATATGGCTTGATTCAAGCTGACTAGGATCAACATAATGACTCCTACAGACTTCTAACAGTCTGTGATACCCTCTTAATAATCACAATAAAAAATTCACTCATCACAGCAGTCTGTAAAGTGTAAACACGCACTCAGGAAGAGCTGGATCACCAATTCATTCCATCTCTGGCAGTGAAATTTTTTCAGATGGCTGTGAACTGCAGCCCTTTCAAGCTGGCCTGAATTCAAGCTACAGATCAGAGATGAAAACCTGAGTCTCCAAATCCCCAAGTAACCCGTTCATTAACCTTTCTGGTAAATGAAACATCACCTTTTCCTGCAGTTGCAGCACACTGCAGGGAGCAGATGGCTTTTACTTCACAAAACATTAGTCTTAGCTACAGCTTTTTTCATTATAGCTTCTTGCACAGCAATGGAAACATCCCTTGGTTTTGCAAGGTGCTATAACTGGCTGCATCTAGTCCAAATACCTGTGGTGAAGCTGTCACACTGCGGTTAGGGGAGAGGGACATTGGTGGGTCAGGATAGTCGATGGCATTCTTGACCACTGGCCGTTTCAGCACCTCCACGTAAGTGACAGGGAAGATGCCTTGGCGATTGGTGCCAGAGATTTTCCCTTCATACCAATTCTCATCCACTCGTCGAATCAACGTGATCCTTTCACCCTATGGGAAGGAACATTTTCATCATTCCAAAGTAGATCACATTTTTAACCTTGATGCAGCTGACTTAAAACAATTGATGGCGCTCAGCCTCCCCTGTTTCCCAGTTATGTGGTCCTAACCCTAACCTCTGGGTGGGAATGATATTTTTCAGTTCAGAGAAGGAAGAAATGCAAATCTTCCGGTGCTAAAGCCAGTTAAAAAAAATGGACATCAGCAGGTTAAAGCCAGTTAAAAAAAATGGATATCAGCAGTCTCAGGCTGACTATGAGAGTCTCTGAGGGGTATGAGGGAGGTGTAGGTCTCTCTATACTCTCTTCCATTTTGCTGACTAATGAAATGACTTCCAGATCCTTAATATAAACTGCAAGCCCCACCTTCATGTATAATTAAAAGGGAAGACAGACAAGATCTAATCTGAGCATCAAAACTGTCTGAGATGGAGAAATGCTGCTACTTAATCTAAACATGGCTGCCTGTGCTCCGAACAGCCATTACACAACCCATTCCTACCCCTTTACTCTCCAGTCAGGTCTAGCCACTCACTTCAATACCACAGAACCTTGCTTGCCTGTGCTTAGTGATTTGGCTTGTAGTACAAAGGAAGGTGAACCTGGTTTCCATCTTTTCTATACTGCCATTCTCACGTGACTGTGTGCATCTCCACTGAAGAGGATCAGACTGGAGACATGTCACTGAATATCTAATTTGCTTTGCAGACCCAGGCTGCCAGTACTTGTGCTCAAAGTATCTTCTCAGCTATCCCTAAGGAAGCAATTGGCACTTCTTGAGTTAGCCTACCTGCACCACTCTCACTGTAATGCACTACTTAATGACTATGGAGTAAAAACATGGGTGATGAGAAGGAATCCTTCCTGAATACAGAGTTCATCTTATTGGAGCTTTCATTTGGAAATTGCAAGTTACTAGTGTTAAACTTCAGCATTTGTCTGGATTCAGTTCATCAACACAACAAAAGTCCTACCTTCCTGAAGGACATTTCCACTTGGGTATCCCCATTGAAGTTGAACTTAGCAATAGCATCTCCGTATTCCAACACTTGCAATGGTGATGGCTTTTTGGGCTGAGCTTTCTCAGCTGGTGGGAGGAGCTAGAATGAACAAACAGACTCAAATGAGTCACATACAAAAAGCCCATAAACTGGTCACTTGCAGAAAGGGATTGAGCAAAGAGAACACCTGCAAGGAAAGCAGCTACCTCTATATATGATCGTGGGAAGATGCCAACTCTGCCATGGTGTTCACCTTCATACCAGTTCTGGTCAATCTGCTTGTAAATGTAAACAATATCTCCTTTTTGCAGAGGAAGTTCCCTGTTAACAACACAAGCACTCCATCAGAACTTCACTGGAAAACAGACGTGCTCTGTTTCTGTTCAGCAATCCCTAGGTACCAAGGTTTGCATCAGCCTTGTTGATACAAATCATGCTCCATCCAAAGTGAAAGCTACATGTTGAGAATTATCCTGTTCATATCGTGATGTGCAGGGACTCTCTTGCTCTTTGGGCATCCTGTCAAAAAAACCTGGCCTATGAGGGCCCTACTAACCACACACCCTCCAGAAGCAATGGTGTCAAGAAAAAGATGCCATTATCTGCTTTCCATGTTGCATATGGCAAGCAGTGGTCAGTTCCTGTTTTGAAACAGGTAATGTCACAAGTGCCTTCCAAAGAGACACATTACTTTAGTGGAAGCTAGTTTGCTGGTTAAATGAAACCCCTCATACACCAATGTTGATCTTTCAACGATTAAGCTTCTGGTCAGCCTGTGGTTATGCTTCTGGTCAGCAACCATGGACCTCACCCAGCCTAAAACTTGGGATTTCAATCTACAATCTTCAATGTTAAAATTATGAATGTCTGCAGCTTGAGGAACTCCCACTGTGGCAGCTTGTACTAGGCTCATAAATGTACTGCTTGGGTCCTCACACCAAAACAATCAACACAATCAATAAGGTTTGATTCTGGAGATCACAGCCTTCCCTAACATGATTTTCACAAGCTCTCCTTTACTTTTGCCTGGCACCCTGCTTTGTTCTGCTCAAGGGACACAGCAGTTACACCTTACATCTCCCTCAGTTTTATCAGAGGTGTTGGGGAGATGCTGTGTAAATCATTACAAATCATCACCTATAGAACATATAACAAAATATTCCTAGGACATTAGCACCTGAGAAGAAAAACAGCAGGTCCTTCACTGACTTCTGTTCTTCCCTCCCTTGCAATGTTAAAATGAGAGCTTCTCCAGGCTCATGCAGAGGTAAAGGCCTTCCAGGCCTTCTCTTCACAGCACTGTTTCCCAAAAAGAACAAGTAGTGCTGTGTGATTCACCCGAGGGACCACAACAGGGCTCAGAGGTACAACAATGCCACTAGAAACATCCACTGGTGTATTCACAGATGCCAGAGGAGCAGTGACCACTCTGTACCCTTACAGGTCCTGAATCAGAAAAGTCCCAAGTCAAGGGCCCACCTATGTGCTTAAAGCAAGGCAGCTGTTTAACTCCCTTGCTGACTTTGGGCTATGTTTAGCACAGTGAAAAGGATGCTGGTGTTCTGCATATCTATGTTCTTCTGACCATGTGTATGGCAGATTTACACAGTAAGCTACTGACTAACACAGTTCTTCCAGCTCCTAAATCGGAGCACAACCAGGGATGCTACACTGGGGAATCCTTTCCATCTCCAGCAAGAGCAGTGACAGAAAGGTCTCACCCAGCCATCCTGCTTACAAGGCACAAGAAGGAACGCTCAGCAAGAGCACTCCCTTATGGCTCCACCCACCTTCAGAGCAGAACACCTACTTGTTCCAGGAAAGAAGGTGGGTTTGCCCCCAAAATCACATGAGATACAGATGCACTTTGCCTAAAGGTCTTTTACAGGTTACAACCTGCAAGATTCATACTACTATTCCCCACCTTACTACAGACACCTTGCTTTGAGTTGCTGGAAAGGCACTCCCAAAACACAGATCCAATTGTATAACACATCATAAGTGCTGCATCCTAGGGGAAAAGGCAGAGGAAGAACACTCAAGGCAGCAGTAACAAACTGTACTCACTTTAGCGTCTGTGCTTTAAAGTCAAACTTGGCTCTAGCAGGTCTCATCTGGAGATCAAAAAAATCAACATATTAAAAAAAAATTAGGTTTTCAACCTTCTTCTGAGAAAAAGCACCCAAACTCTTCTACAGGTAACATTAGTCTGGGGAGGAAATTGAATGCAGGTATTTTGCTACAAGCTTGTGTGCAATTGATACTACAGTCCAAATATGCTGGATGGGTCTCTCCCACCAGGGCAAAAAGTGCCAACTTCTGGTATAACAGTGATTAAGAGCTCTACAGGAAATTTATTTAACAGCAGTAAACTTTTAAATGTGACAAAACCTGTTGAATGTAAGCTGCTCCAGTAACTACAGTTACTAGGGCTCCAGGACCAAATTTCCCTTGACATGGAAGTGGAAAAGCAAAATTTACGAGCTATGAAAAAAACAGTAGGATTTTATTTGATGTGGTTCTTATTATTACCTGGCCCTGCTGAATCCTGCAATGTGACCCAAGTACTCTGTACAAATTGGTAAGAAGGAGACAAAGGTGAGGAGAAAACACAAATAAGTTAAGCACGTCTGAAACAATGTCTTTAGTGGCTATAAAGCCAAAGAGGACATTGACAGCAGGCCTGGGCTTTAACACTTGATTTACTTGGCTGATTTTCTAATGACCACAAAATATTCAGACAATTTTAAAGTCATTTTGGTAACAGAACATAAAAAAGCAGTCATATCCATGTGGCACCAGGGCATTTGAAGCTGCATAAACAAAGGTCCCTCCACATGGTGACCACCTCACCCACTGCCACGGTGCAGCACCTCT
>NW_010326888.1:46635-55592 GCF_000700745.2 Antrostomus carolinensis | reverse complement strand
CAGGAATCCCTAAAGCAGGAAACGGCATTTGTCCAGGACACCTGGACTAGCATCCAGCCCTCAGGAGAAGTGTCTCGGGCTCATGGGAAAACCATCTACCTCCTCCTTTGTCTCTTTCAGAAAGACCGACCAGATCATATGCAGTGAAACATGCTGAGACTTTTTCCAATTGTTTCTAAAGGACATTAAGCATCTTTCAAGAGGAGAAGAAACAATCTATTTCTAGAAAAATCCATGATACAGTAACATGGCCAGGTTCAAAGAGACATGAAGTTTCTAAGGGTAAGGCACAGACAAGAAGACAATGCAGCAAAAGGATGCAAAAGATGTAGAATGCCTTTGGTACACTAAAAGTAGCTGATATTTAAAGGCATGCATCACAGGTGTGCACCAGCAATTCTCAGCAGGCATGCTTTAACATATGCAGCTCGGTATAGAGATATCAATTAATTTACCAGGCACAAGAGTCAAAGCAGATCTAAATGAAGCCAGAATGGGAAAGGGGAAGGTGGAAAAAAAACAAAAACAAAAAAACAACAAACCAAACAACATTCTCTGAAGAGCTAATGTCGACCTAAAGCACAGCACTGTGAGAGGCAAATATTGCTTTGGGTCAAGCAGCAGACTGAGGTAACTAAAACAGACCTCTGACCCAGATTTCCTCTTTGCTGTATCGTCTACATTTAGGAGGTCCCCAAATCGCTCATTAGTGATAAACTGATGGTGCGTTGGAATAACCCCTGTGTGCCTTCTAGCTGCAATATCAGCTTCTTCTTGCTCACGTTTAAGCCGTCTCTGGTCCTCTAAAAGTTTCTGCCATAAAATTGCATAAAATGGGCAGTAAATAATCTAGTTAAGGGCATTCAAAAGCTGCCATAAATGTGACTTAAATAAAATTTCTGACATCTCAGCAAATAGCTGAGATTTTACAGTTCAACATAAAACACTGATTCTACTAACTACACAATACCCTTTCATTTTGCAAGCACAGAAAGTACATCACCATTATGGCATAACTGAAACCTAGTTCATACAGAGGATCTGATCCCAAGCTGATGGAAGTCAATGAGGACTTTTTTCCTAAGTTTTGGCCAGGTCTTGGGAGCTTCTAAGAAGACAGCTGATAATGCAGAGGGCTGATCCAAACCCCTCTTCAACCAACAAGGAGTTTCTCTCATTGACTTCCAAGAGACCTGAATCAGCTCCACAGGTAAGTTCCGAGGTACCAAACTCCCCTGAGCTTTGCAAGGAGAGTGCCTAACCACCTTCAGGTTCTCCCATACTTCTTTTGGGCTCATGTAATACACTTTGTAAAATAGAGGAAATAAACTCCAAAGTTATTTTGGACTTCTGAAGCCTCTAATGGAGGCACACTAATGGAAACATGCATTCTTGAGTAACTGGGCAGAAGGATTCTTCCACCTTTTGGGGCTGACTGTAGGCTGAAGAGTTCAGCTCTGCGCTAACTCATTTGAAGCCTGTAGGTCTTCGTGAATTCAGAGTTTTTGCTCTTACACGAGTTTTCATACTGGATTTTGGAAGTGGGGGGATTACTACCTATTTCATTGGAGATGATAGCAAAAATGTATTTTTCACATAGGAATTAAGAGCTGGTTTTTCCATATTTCAAACCACACATAAACATTATTTGAACTCAGAAAGTTAACACTAAAAATATAACCTTTCCACTCCACCCCCCCACCCCCTCCCAGTAGTGAAAATTGACAGCTTCCTGAAAAGCAATCACTTTATAACTTCTTTAATTCAGCTTGAATACAGTCAGTGCTGAAAAGTTTGTGTGGCTTTCCTACTATTTTGGCTTGTCCCAGTGTTTCCTAGCCATTTCAAAAAAGACTGCTTCATTCTGTCATCAGCAACGTGAGACACTGTAAAGAATTCTAGTTTGCACTGGGGGGAAACTTCACACTTTCTTATAGCTTAAAATATCTTACATTGCTGTTCAAAACCTAATGAGCCCCACAAGAACAAAGTACTATTCTCACCAGTTTGATTAATACCTACTCAAGTGGAGAACAATAAAACCTTAACTCACAGAATAACCATTTCATCTTTATCTGCAAGTTCTGGGGTGTTGTACCACATCTCACATACATTTCCAATCTTTTAACTTTCTTTAAAGCCCACATATATAATTTTGTGCAATTGATAAGGCCTATCAAATTCATTTTAAACAAAAGCTAAACCAGACTACACATTATACATTAAATCAGTGGCAGAGGCAGTATTGAAATTAAAACATACTAATTCCAGCTTATTGCTCTAACTTCCAATATACATAGCCATGGACATACAAGCTGTCCTTATACAAGGCTAAATACTGTACTGCTTGCATATGGAGCTGCTACAACTGTTACTAGTCCATAAAGGAGGGCATTACCTCTTTATCGTCATGCCGTCTGCGGAAAATTTCTTCTGGAGTTTCCATGTAATCAACTGGTGCAAAATGCCTTGGTGATTCTGAATCTACTTCGAAACAACATAAGGAAGTTAAAATACAGATGGATTTATCTAGCATAAATCAGAAAAGGAAACCAGAAGGAAAAAAAATAGATATTTTTAAACAATTTGTCTCCATTATGACAGTATGGATTCTTAATTGCCATTGACCAAATTGCCAATCAGATGTTGATAATTTATCTGTTTTTGGTTTTTGGGTTTTTTTTTTCCCTTTTGGGCTGTACTAGTGAACAAAGATCCAAAAACAGGGAGAAAATAATGGTTTTTTTAAAGAGTGAAGACATATAAGGACTTTGGGAAGGAAAGATTTGCTGCCATCAAAGTATGTTTTGGCATTTTACTGTTGAGAAAAGTTTAATACACACACACACACACCCACACACAACTAGACCTTGAGAAACTGTTCCTTAAAGCAAATCATCTGGGTTTGTTTTATATTCCCATGCGTGTAAATGATATAGGACTAGAAATATCTCATAGTGAGATTCTTGCATCCCCAGAGTTGCTTGAGAGACAAACTAAACCCGATGTGATTAGTAAGGCAGCGGAAATTGTTTCTCAGAAGTGCAGCTGTTAACAAGTCCTGAACAAAAATGCTCAGCAAGACACGCAAAGGATGTTAGACACACCAGGAGGAAAAAATAGAGAGTCAGGGGATGCAAAGATGAGGAGTAAAAATGCGAGGGTTGTGGAAGAAAAGGGGAGGAGAAAGGAACACAAGAAGACGGATGAAGGGATACTGGTAAAGAACACAAAAAGCCACCTCCTAGGTACGTCCCAAGTTCACTTTGCGGGTTGTTGTTTGTGTCCAGGCTGTGACAGAGTGTATATGGAACAGGGTTCCCATTGTTTAAGGAGTCAGGAGTGTCAGCCCGGCCCATGAAGCTATCTCGGCTAGATCCCATGGTGGGGAAGTAGCTAAGCCTCTCCACAATGTCAAAGGAAGACAGGCGCCTGGGGGCTAGAGGCCTGCTTCTGGAGCACAGTTGGTGCTGGGAGTGGTGACTCTTGTCTCCTACACTCCCCTGCAGCTGTATGGGGTCATCTGGGTTCTCAGGGCTGGGCACTGCCGGGCTTCCCGGGCAGTCTGGGGGTGGAGTCCTGCAGGATTTGTGTTGGAAGGGCTTTTTCAATCTGAAGGGGAGTGGGCTCATTAGGTAGACATTTCTGGGGAGCATGTGTCTGTCCCCATAGACATCCCCTTTGGAATCAGGGTTCCTGAAGGCCTGCTGCTGCTCATGCCTTCGGATGGTAGTGAACCTGGTGTAGGAAGCTGGGCATGCGCCTTTGCATCTGCTGATTTTATGCTTCTGAGACCCGTTGAGGTTGCTGCTGCTGCTGCCACTGTCATTGGATACATGTGAGAGGAGATCTATCTCATCTGTGCAAGCTGAAAGTGTGTCCATGAGGATGGCATCACTGACATCCGAAGCAGTGTCCTCCACATTGCTGCAGGAGTGGGAGGATTTATCTGCCAAGCTGGCAGCATCCTTTTCTTCTTGGTGTGCTTTTGGCAAATCCAGAAGAAACTCTGCAGAGTAGGCAGAACTCAGACAAGTTTTAAACTGGAGAGAAGTGGTGGATTTGTTTTGTCCAGTGGAAAAGTCAAGCGAGGGCATTGATCTGGATCTCTGGATCAGCTGCTCAAAGGCACTGATACGGGAGGAAACAGTGTGTTTGGGGATCTGCTCTGAATCCTCTCGACTAAGGCTGTGCTCCATCCTGTCCTTTGCTTCATTCTCAAACTGAGATGCAATATCCCTCACGCTGCAGGAGGAGACTGTGCCCAAATGGATCCTGGACCGGTTGATCTGGTGCATGTCTTTATACAGCACTGTAAACTCCATCCCACTCTTCCTGGAGGCAGGGAACAGGTAGCCTTTCCTAGAGTTGGTGCCATACTCCTGCAGGCTCATGGTACTGCCGGATTTGATGGCATACTCCTGCTTTGACTTCATCAACATGTTTTCTATGCTTTCCCCTACATCTACCATTAAAGCTTTTTTATTATCAAACAAAGCAACGGAGCTACGAAGGTTTTCGCAGCTTTGAGCTTTCTCATGAGACAGCAAGATACCCTTCTTGTCCTGCACAAGAGCAGCTGGAGCTGCTAGTTTGGGTTTGAATTTAGAAGGGAGGATTTCAGTAATGCAGGCTTTTGCAGCTGATAAAGGCTTCTTATGTTTACATGCGTGACCTAACATACCGGTATGACTAGCGTTAAAGGTTCGGCTATTAACTGAAGAGGGTGCAGTCATATGAGCATTCCCACCTTTACGATCCACTGGTAAGCATGCAGAATAAAATAAATACAACCTGTTAGCTTAAGTGCTAGAAAGCTATTGTGAAAGGAGAAAGAACATGCTTGGATTTCATAAAATGCACTTTAAAGAAACAAAGTTCCAAAACAAAGAAAAGCAGGAAGAAACTGCACAACAAGCTGCGCTTACAGGAGTAGGTGAAGTGCTGCCAACATCTCTAAAGTGAGAGGCTTGGCCAGAAGCAGATCGGGAGCACTTTGAAGGTACCCTCCTAAAAAGTGCTAAGCATCATCAGCTTCCAGGGGAGCTGCAGCACCATGGAAAAGGGCAGCTGAACTCTGGGCAGGATCAGGGTGTCAGCAAGAATGCAGAGGAACTAACATTGCAAAAATGGCTTAACACCAAGCCTGTAATCACACCTACTATTGTCTCACCACAGTGTTTGCCAAACAGCTTACCATCACATCCTGTGAGAGAGAAGACAATCGGCAGCTGACTGTGCTAGCACAAGCAGGCCACATCAGCTGGCCTTGCCCAAGAGCTGCCTGCTTAGAGATTTCCCACACCAGGAATAAGCTGAGTGGCCTTAACACAATCTGGTTGGCCATGTCTGCTTTAAAAATCAAGGAGTCAGATCAGGACTTTTTTTTTTTTTTTTTTTTTTTAAAGTCAGATCCAGTCTGGGTTCAGCTTAAACTGCAGTTTTTAGGTCTGTTTCCAATTTGAGTTCAAACTCAAATGTCAAAATAACCATTCAGCTTCAATTGCAGTTTGGGGGACAATAACTGCTTGAACACATTTTTTTGTTCAGATTCAGTTTGACTCCCTGCTGACATAATGCTGAAAAACAGCTGGAAGAGACAGACCTTGGTGTGATGTACTATTTTTAGGGAGAGCAGTTCAGACACCCAATGCATTCCTTTCCCAGTCCTCTCCTCATCTCAAGCCATTTTTAGGTTGAAGTTGGCTCAGAGATACATTCCCCAATATAACTGCCTGATGGGAGTCAGGCTCCTTCTTGTCCTAATCTTCTAGAGAGTCCACAGTAGGGGGAGGAAAGGGGAGGAGATGCAGTGATCTGCTGCCTCGCTGTCTCAGAATCTGCAGGGCATTGCTGGTTCACAGTGTCCCATGCATTCTCTGCACACCCCTCACAGGCAGGAAACTGGGGAGCACATGGCACCAGCTACACCAAGGTAGCCATGCCAGCAGACATGGTGTGGCCTGCTGAGATATCGCAGCAGGAAGAGCAGAAAAGGCAGGGAAGGGTTCTAGCATGGCAAGGCAGTGGGAGCTGATGGATAGCAAGGCCAGCCTGAGCAGCCTCGAGGAAGAATATGAGGGTGTGGCTGAGGTGCTGGATGAAGGGAGCTGGTCCCTGTTGGGAAGAGGAACCTGGATCAGGTAAAGGGGTAATGAAAAGTATTGGCCAGTGTGGGCTGAGAGAAAAAAGGAGGGAAAACTGGGGATGGCAAAGAGGAAGGGCAGAGGAAACCTCAACTGGCTCTAATAAGACTCCAAACCCTGCAGCAGTTTGCCCAGTATCACCTGACTTTTAACAGATAGGAGAATTTTGTGCAGAATGGAGAAGAGGTTAGTGCCCTGACCACCTACCTTTTGTGGAAGCAGAGCTAGAAGGTCGCTTGAGACCACTCAGCCCCTGGAATGGGATATCTCCACCTTCCAGCACACTCTTGTAAATCTGCCTTTCATTCTCCAAGCCAGCAGGGTCGCCCAGTGCTGATTCTGACTCCCTCTTCACTGCATGGTAGTTGGGTGAACATGTGGAGCTGGAAGGAGGAGGGACACCTGTGGGTCACTTCTGTTTGCTGAGAGCTTCGTGCAAAGTAATAGAAAACCATACTTGTGAACCCAGAATAGACTGTGTATAAAGAACTGGTGCTGAATGAAGAGGTTATCAATGCATTGCAATAATATTCTGAGTTTGGCACATTCTCTACCTGAGGGAACTCTCCCAGCTCAGTCCCTCAGAAAGCAGACATCAGGAAAGCACTCCTGTATTTTACAGACGAGACAACAGTCGCAGAGCAGATGCATGATTTCTTTGCAGACACAAAGAAACCGAGTGGCTAGCTGAAAGTAGCACAAATACCTTCCTACTCCTAGTCCTCTCTCCTTAAACACTAGTCATGCCTGTCCCCTGGTTAAAAAGTACAGCTGCTCAGGAGTTATTCTCAACCAGTTCAGCCTCTCAGTTAACACCATAGTTCAAGACTCCCAGAGCAATTTCTGAGGCCCATCAGTGAGGGACCATGCAAAGAAGCAATACTACGGGGCTATGGACACTACTGTTTTAAATGCCAAAGGAATTCCCAGATGTGCACAGTTCTGCTCAGCTTTGCCTCAGGTTTCCACTACAGGGAATGAAAAATCCTGGACTCTAGGTCTACCATGCAGATATATAAACAAAATCCTGTTAAAATTAGTACAATTTTTAATTTCTTAGGCCTTTAACACTGGACCTATATTACAAATCCTTTTCCTCAGTCATGAATCTAAGCATAAGTATGTCCCCAGATTCGAGTACTAGATTTCACTGTTTTCTCTATAAAAAAATAACTAACAATGCCATGGTGTAAATGGCCTTTCCAGATACAAAAGACTTGCTAAGCAGTCAGACAGACAATGTTTTCCTAAACGTTAAGCTCATCTGATACCAGTTCTTGTGCTCAACCAGGCTCTTCTGGATAAGATGCAGTCTCACAACAAGCTATTCTGGGGCCAAAGCAGGACTGCTGGAAAGTTTTGGGGAAAAAAAAATAAAATAAATAAATAAATAAAAAAAATAGAGCACTTGCCAATTCATGGAAACATTTTGAAAGCTGCTTTACATCCTGACGTCCAGGAGTGATTCAGGTCTATATGAGTGTGGAAATGCTTGTGGTTACGCCTGCTTGTTGTGGATAAATTTGTACATGCATCTGTTTATTTTGGATAGATGCTGTACTTACGGGGTAAAGAGAAAGCTTTCAAGTACATCAGAGGACTGGCTATGGAGATGGAATTACACAATGTCTGGGATCAGAAAGAAGATTTTAGTTTCCAGACAAGGAAAACCAGGTCATATGCATTCCCATAAATTACTTTCTGGAGGAAAAACTCGTGAAAAGCACCATGAAAGAGGAAGGGAATACTGTCAGTTTTTCAACCTAGCCAATGCTCAAATAGACCCACAGCTACAGAGCTGTTGTGTCTTATGGGGGTTATCCAAGTACCTCTCTTTGTGAGGTTCCTGAGGAAGTCCTGCCACTTGCTGCAGGGAATAATGACTGCCCTGAGGTTCCTCACCTGGGAGGTAAAACCATTTTAGCCTAGTTATTAGAAACCAATGGGTTAAAACGATCCTCCTTTGGGAATACACCTGAGGGAGAGAGAGGAGGCATTTGTCAGAGTCCCTTTACTGGTTGCTCCCTCGTTAGGACCAGCAAGCAGTACTTTGGGGACCAAGGCAGTCTGCAAGATCAGAATCAGGTGAACAGAGAGAAGAGCAACACTGCAAAAAAGACAATGAACTCCATGGATCTTTTCTCCCTGCTCTGTAAAGGCAGTGAAGAATGTGCAACTCCACTCAGCCTCACTGTTGTGTCCCATTCCCTGCTTATCCATACTGCTTCTCCCCCACTGGCTCCAACACTAGCACTCCTGCATGCTTTGGGTGGTGTCAGAAAGGGCACAGAGAGTGCTGCTGCTGTGGGCAAAAACCTTACTAGCCTTTGGCAAATATAAGCTACTCTTTTATGCTAAGCTTTGAGGTTTCCATTTATTTTATTGCTCTCTCCCTACCAAAGCAAAAATCAACAGTCATAGGAGCAACCAACAAAATGCTACAGCATGGCAGTTTCCCAGCAGAATGAACACAGACAGAAGGGAACTGAGTTGAAAGAAGTACAAGAGACCCCTAAGGCAGCCCCAGAAGAGTGGTGAACACACGTGATACTAATGGGCATCTGGAGAAGAACATGAGTTTCCTAATAAACCATCCACACAGAGGGGATCACTGTGCTACGGACAACGTTAAGCACTCAGTCCAACTACAAGGAGTAGCAGGTTCACCATAGGAGCTGGCTTTATGGCTTGAGTAATTAAGTATAGCTCAGCATGTTGCTCTGGATTTTTTTTTTTTTTAAACAAACCAGCTCTATGTACAACTCATTTAGACAGAGTACAGTTTATTACATATTCCTCCACAAAAGCAGT
>NW_010326888.1:0-46621 GCF_000700745.2 Antrostomus carolinensis | reverse complement strand
TTCCTGCTACCATGCTTCCCTTCCTGGCAACTGGAAAATTATTGCCTTCCATCAACAGCATCCTTTTGATCTGGTGCGCATAACTGGGAATATCTAACAGGAGGCAGTCTATCATATATATCTAACAGAAACAAACTTTGTTTATTCCACACAATAAAGTTACTTGCATGAAGTTACAGTCAATTTGCAAACTTCAACAAGATGGAGTTAAAGGTCTGTTGTTTTTTAAAGTCACTGCCTAGCACAATCAGCAATTCTTATCCAGACAATGTAATCACTCACTTAAAAATTCATTCAAGATCAAAGAGTAGATACTGTACCTGAACTCATCTAAAACACATATATAATTCCTATGGTACGTGCATTTGTCTATATTAATCACCAAAAAAATAAAGCAAACCCATTTCCAATGCCCTAAATCCTGTCTTACATGCCCTCAGATTTTAAGAGAGACATCAAAAAACAATTGGAAAACTTACTAGGAAGAATGGTCTGCAGAAGTTTCCAGAGGAGTAACACCTGCTGTATTCTGCAAAAGTCCAAACAAAGGAGTCATTGATACACACTTACACATGATGAGGAAAAAAAAAAAAAAAAAAAAAAAGGGGGGCTTGCTTAAGTAATCTTCCATCTATTGCTTGAATGTTAGCCTTCAGGAGACATTGAGGTTTAAGTCTAAATGCAGTTTAAGCTGTCAATGTCTTTGCAGAAAAGCAACAATTTTCCTGAGTTCCTTCAGGGCAGTGACAGGTTTTTAGCGCAGCTGATGCCTTTTCGCAGAGCCTATTCTTTTGTCCGCAAATGAGTCATTGTGAATAAAGCCAAAAGCAAGAAGAGATAACCAGCTGGGCCATGACCAGGAGAAACATGCTCATAATTATTTCCCCAAGCTTTTCCCCCACCCTGAACCAGTCACTGCCCGCCTTTGCTTTAAAGGTGTATTACATTTCTGCAGCACAATACATTCCTCAGCGTTCAAAGAAATATCAAAGCACTAACAAGAAACGCAATGTTTCAGTTCAGTTTCCTTACTTAAGAGAAGCAATGCCAGCTGCACAGGTTCAATAGCAAAAGCCAGTTCTTATCCGCTTGCTTTAAATCCATCTAACACTTCCTAGGCACATTGTTTTAAAAATTAAAGGCCATTTTAGAAGAAATGTTCTGTTTGGTGTTCCCTGATCTCTCTGAGGATTCCTATGTAGGAAGAAAAAGCAAATCTTGGATTTTTTTTTTTTAAAAAAAAAAAGCTTTTTCAAATCCTGGTGAAATGCCGCAGCTCCAAAAAAAAATAAAATAAAAAAAAAATCATCAACATTAAAAAAATAGAAAAAAATGGCGTGTCATCAAGTGAATCTATCATTTCATAGTTCGGGTCCTCGAAACAGCAGCAGCAGCTGACCTGCCCTAGAAGGCCATGGCAAGGTACAGCATAAGGAAATTGTGTAAAATCTCTCGGGAATATCCAAATCTTGTGTAGGCGTGAGCTCCTAGCAGAGAGCAGGGCTTGTACGAAGGGAGGGTAGATGGCAACACGCTTGAAAGGCACGAGATGATGACGTGACGCCAACCAAGAATTTTAAGCTGATTGCTGCTGCCTATTCATGTGAAAAATAGATAAGGTTTTTTTGCAGACACTGAACTCAAAACCCTGAAGGGGTGCAGGGGTGGGGGGCAGCTGAAAGGGAATGGGGGAGAGAGGAAATCACTGTATCTGAAATGGATTTCAAGCCGGATTCTCAGCATCACGTTCTATTATTTCTGACAGCGACACAGCAAGCCATGCAATCAGAACAGTCAGAACCATTATGTATCCCAACCTCATTTAATAATCATCCAGCAGTGAATAGATTAGAGCAGAGAGTTTGGAAACAGGGATTGGCAGCATGAAAAGAATAGGAAATACCTTCTGTGGCTTTTTATGTGGCGCTTTATAAAGCTTCTCCATTTTTTCTAAATCTGCCTCTAACTCAGTCTGGTAGAGGTAGAGGTCTTTTTCTAGATCAGTCTGGTTAAAGAAGGAGAAGAAGAATGGGAAAATAATGCTTAGGGTTAGGGGAAACCAAAGGAATGTTAATTTTGAAAAAAAAAAAAAAAGAAAAAGCGAGCCTTTTTAATTGAAAAAAGACAAAGATGGTATGGACAATACACAGAAATTCACTAGTAATTAATCATGTTTCAATCATTACAGAGGAAATAGTTTTAGGCATTTAACATTCAAAATTAAGAGATGCACAGGCCTGCTGGAATCTAATTCTACAAACCATAAAGTTATAAAACCCACCTGTAAAAAAAACCCCCCAAACCAAAAAACAACAGATACTGTAACAATAACAATATGCAATATACTGTTAGTAGAATTATCATTGCAAGTCAAGATAGCAAAACCACCACTCTGAATTATGGCTGATTATGCTTTAAAAATTATTTATTAAATCAATTTACTAGCTACTTAATTGTTAGGCTAATGAGCTCAAGCCCAATTAAAAAAAAAAATAATCACTCACAAGCACACAAAACTCAAGCAAAGCTATTTAAAAAAAAAAGAAAAAATAAAATTACATACACACATATATATATATACGCTAGATGCTGTAGTATAATGTATGTGAGACACAATTACCTTTCTATCCTCTCTAGTAAGGATAGAGCAATCTCCAGGAGTATAATCCCAAATCTTTTTTGGAGGCTGATGGAAAGCAGAGGAAGGAAATGAGGAAATGAAGATAAGGAAAGACATCACAGAGAATATGGAAACTGGATTAGAACAGAGCGGGAATACAATAGGGACTTTGCATCAACACTGAAAATAAATTTAAAAAAAAAACAACAACAAACAAACCACAACAGAGAAAGAGAGCTAGAAAGAGGGATAAATCCGCTATAGCACAAATATCAAGAGATCATGGGAGGCAAAAGGGAGCACACATGCAGTCTGGGAGGGGGTGTTTTCAGTAATGTTTGAGGAAATTTTTATTTTTACATGGTGGTCTAAGGGATTTTGGACTCTAGAGTGAGTCCACAGCTGGTGGTTAAAGCATTCTTAACATAAAACCAAAACAAAACGGGGAAAGAAACACACAGTCATAAAAAGCATTTGTTTTGCTCATTCTTCTTTTCAAAAGGAAAGGGTAAATCAAGGGCCTCTGACAAAGGCAGAATCTTCCCCAGCCCCGCCAGACTGTGAATACATACCATGTGAACAAATGGCTGAATTTCCAGTGGTGGCATTGTGGGGCAATGAGAATGCAGAGTTGTTATTTTTTATTTCACTGGTTTGAGGAGTTTGTTTGTGGGGGTTTTTGGTAGAGAGAGTGGGACACATGGAATTTGGGGAACTAGTTATTTAAAATTTATCCTATAGGTGAAGGCACTGATTTCAAAATAGGATTTTCCTGATTAGATGCTCATGTAAACATCAGGGAGGATTATTCAAAGTGAAAGAACTTTGTCCTGACACTCCTATCCAAATAACACCACGCTAATATCCTTGTTTCACCAGATATGTACCTCTCACTGTGCAGAGACTTTGTTCCTACATTGTGAAATCAGAATATATTTGCTCTGTTTCCAAACAAACATAACCTCTGTTGGCTGGCAATGTCTCACGTGTCCATA
Organism: Antrostomus carolinensis; assembly: GCF_000700745.2. Lineage (NCBI taxonomy): Eukaryota > Metazoa > Chordata > Aves > Caprimulgiformes > Caprimulgidae > Antrostomus > Antrostomus carolinensis. Next base: position 43,006 of record NW_010326888.1, on the reverse strand, counting down.
CTGACTTCTGTGTCTAGATCATTAAAGTGCCCCCAAGTCACTAACACGGAATCTTGCAGTGTCGGTCTATCAAAGGTGAGACTGAACTACAGCACTTGGGTCTTGGTCCAAATTCCTTCCTAGACTGTCTGGATCATAGTTTGAATCTGTCCCACTTTACATTTGGACAGCCTCTGTGTGGATGCAAACACTAAATACCTATTTCTTGTCCATCAAATCAGCAGCTGCATGTGGGTAGATGGTGCTACAAAGATTTAGGTTTGAGATTAGGAGGGAGGAACTGGAGGGAAGGAGGTAAGAAGACAGGACATGCATCCCTTTTTCCAGCTCCCTACTTCTCCATTTATACCAAAGAGCATACTCAGTGCTGTCTCAGGAAGGGCTGGGAGAAAGTGTCCATGTGTGTGATCACAGCAGAAGACAACTGAGCTCTAGGTTGCCACAAAACCAATGTCAGGCTTTGTGGATGGGCTCCATGGAGCTGCCAGAGCCACAAGTCAGGCGGAAGGAAGGAAGGAGTATGTGGGGATTCAATCTCAGCAGCACACTGAAAAAGCGTCCATGCTGCAGAGACTGATCTACCTGTCTGCAGGACACGTGCCTATCCACAGAGCTGCCCAGAAATGCATCTGGGATGCTGGTCCAGTGCAGTGTTGCTTCAGCTGCTCCAGGGAGCACATGTGCTTTCCTCAATGGGGAAAGCCCCATCTTGGTCATTCTGGTGTCTTTGGAGAGCAACACTCTCAGGCTCACAAGAATCCTGCGCTTGCTTTTACCAAGGCTGTTTCCTGCCCACATCATATAGCTGCAAATAAAGTCAGAAAGCCAGGGGAAATCATGCCTATAGAAGTACACATTATCTCCAGCACCAGAAAAAAAAAACTGTGACAAACAGAGAATCTTTGAAAATCCCAGGTGCTAGCAAATGGCAGTTGAAACTCTCTGGTTAGGCATGAGGCTTAGCCACTAGCTGATCACAGAAATCTGGTACTCTCATGTCCGGAGAGAGCAAAGCTACAAAAAGCATGCTCTTTTGGCTGTGGTAATGAAACTCAGAGGGAGCTTTGCTAGCAACACGTGTCTGAGATGGCATCCTCAATTCAAGTGCCTGATGCTGAAGCACTATGTACAGAGTAGTGCATTCAGGAGCTGCACAGTTGATCAGGGAGCCCGGTTGCATAGCTTTGGATTTCACGTAGGATATAATTTCAAGGCAAGCTGTAAGAAAGCAGCCTTTAGCAACCATGCCCTAAGCAAGGTGGGGAACTTGTCACCAGAACAGATGCTCTGCTGAACAAGAGATGGGTTGCTGTGTGGCCCGAGATGCCCTCTCCTGAAGTTTGGCCAAGGCTGCATAACTAAAAGCACAAATGCATACTTCTAAGGAACAGATATACCCTCACTTCTCTGGCACATTTTTTATCCATTTACACTCACCCAAAGGATCATAGAGATGACAAACTTCCATTCATTAAAAGAGCATATGGCTATTAATTATACGGCAGCAAAGAGAAGCAGATTTCTTCTCACTTGTGGAGATCTTAAACTGTTACAACTTGTGAAAGGTTAATCCTTATATTGACATCACTTAAGAGCCTCAGTGAGGTGGGATTTACCTAACTTCTACTGCCTAAAAGTTAGAGGGTCTCATCTCAACAGCTGTTGAGATGCTCCTCTTTGTTGATGCTCCTTCTTTAGCTTAGGATGGAAGCTATAAAACATAATTTTCTATGACAGAATGGACTACCCAACCACTGTACATGTTTGTTTTTCATCAGAAAATACACTATTTCTGTGATGTGATCAGATGGGCCACCCCACCTCAGGCAGCTTAATTCCGTGCAGAAAAATTTTGTCACTTCTGTGAGAACAAAGACTAGATTTAAAGAAAACCTGCTCTCTGGTGTTGACATGCCTTTGAAGACAGTACTGAACCTTAAAACTTATTTCTGTTTTTTTGTACATGCAGGGAAATCTCAGCAGCATTCAAAAATGGTGTGCATGGACATTTGACAAATTACCTCAAGGAGGAAGGAGAAACAACCACTATGCTTGAATACTGACCCTCTGGTGCAGTAAGAGTAGCTTACTAAACAGTATTTGATAATTAAGTGAATAGTGTTTAATCAGTAAGAACCAGGCCACAAAGTGCTTTAAAGTCACATTTTTTTTCCAGTAGCCATGACCACCGATGTGTTTCCTTCATCAAAATGTCCTTTCTCCTACTGAATAATTAACCTTTGTTTCATCTTTTTTGCAGATTGGGAAATCAAGGCTTTTTTTCTTTCTCCCCCCTCCTCGTACACATAGCAACACAGCTCCATTTGAAAAGAAAACACACTGTTTTCAGACTCCTTTGGTTTCAGGCAATGGCAAGAGCTGTTGAACACAGACTGACGCACCCTATTTAGGCAATGGGCAGCTACATGCATAAGGAAATGAGCAGGAAACAGGGTCATGATCTGTTTATGGATAGCTGGAAATTACTGACCTACAGTTTACAAGCCAAGGCCAGGAACAAATGAGTGATTCTCCTTGACTTAAAGCTACCTATCAGCCATCCTGGACCTTGTTAGGCAGATGGAGAATAAGGGCTTTGAATAAGGAGTTTCAATAATGAGAACAGGGCATTACTTCTGACATTAACAGCAAAAATGCAGTTTGAACTATGGTGTGTGAAAAAAATATTGCCTTGTTGATACATATGGCTGGAAGGTGGGGAATGTTTGTAAACGGCTTCAAAATATTTAAGTGGTCACAGAACAGCTGCTCTACATCAGTACCAGGATGATGTTATGAATCATCATGTTTTTAAATGAGTAAGGCAGTTGTTCCAGGTTCAGGGTCAAGCAAAGAGAAGTGACAATCATTTGGGGGAACAGGGGGGATGTTAAAAAAAAGAAAAAAAAAAAAAGAAAAAAAAAAAGGCAGGCTGACTTCATTGGTCATTGCAACTATCAAACTTACCGGTTTCCCAAACTCCAATTCCGAAAAGAATTTATACCAAGGTTCATTCTTTAAATCTATCTCTTCTGGGCTTATATCCCGAGTCTAAAGGAGTTGGTGATAGGGGAATGGAAGAAAGAGAAGGATAACATTATGCAAAGAATACATGGAAAGGGACTGTTAGAGATGCAGATCCCATGATTTCCATTCTGAAGTGTAGATGTTTAGTCTTATAATTTGTAATTTCTATAGCACCTCTCTCACAAATGCCACGAACTGCTTTGCAAACATCAGTTAAGCCTAATGGCATCATTGTGAGCAACACGAAAATGAATGAATTCCATTTTACAGATCAGAGGTCCACACAGACAGAGATTATGCAGCTTGCCCACAGTCACAGGGAGACTCAATGGAAGAGCTGGGAGTCAACTAGTGGTTCATTCCTACTGTCAGACGCTTCCCCGAGTCCAAAGCTGCATGTACTTTAAAAATTTTTTAAATCATCATTTGGTTAAAAAAGAGATATTCAGTGAGATCTGAATCAAATACTGCATCTTTAACAGCACATGAATATGTGAGAAACCCTGTTCTATACACTGCAAACAGAGTGAAAGGTGGTTTTCTAAATCAAAGGAGACAAGTCAGAGTGCATTCCTGAAAGACCTCTGAAGGGATGGAGAGAGAGACAATATTACTTGTTTCTTCACAAATACATGTTAGAGAATCAGACAAAACTACTACGAGGGAAAATGAGACAGGACAGAAAACAGTACAGTTAAAAAGAAAATTCCCTTTTGTTCATACATTTTGTTTAAATGAAATAAAGTTGAAACAGTTGTAGCTGTTTAGCAACACTACAGGTGAAGTAAGAGAATAAAGTCGTCCATTGCTAAGGGTTATGAGATGCCACACCCCAAAAAACATTTAGTTAATTCTTGCATTTCAGTTTACCTAGCCTTAGACATAACAGATCTCAGTGCATTAAAAATATAAATACATTATGTCTGGTATGCCAGCATGATCCCAAGTGCTCCATCACAAGTGATGAGCCACACATGTACAGTACAGAAGGCCAACACAAAGTGTCCTGATGCAAAGAGTCCTGTGAAGGAGTTACTGAGGCAGGGGGCAGTTCCCAACAGTGCAGGGCTTTGCTAGATGTCCAGACTCTGACAAAGTCATTAGGCTTCACAAAAAATGAAAACCCTAAGAGCTCAGGATTGATGCTGAAAGAGGGGAAGTACTTCAATCTGAAAGATAAATGGTTACATCATGTTTGATCTCTGACGGCCTGAAGGAAGATTTGACTATCTCTTAAAGGCAAAACAGAAGCAACGCCTTAGTTTTTTTTCTTCATTGCACTCCTACTAAAAGTACTCATTTGTTACACAACTGCCTTTAAGTAGAACAAAAAGCCCACTGACGTCAATGGGAGCTCTTCATCGCTCTGAAATAGCTTTGGATTGGGATTTTGATAGTCACAGCTCTGGGTATGATTACCAGGAGATACCCACTAATCTCCTGCAGCCTCCTTGAAAGATCTAGTCACTAACCGCTGTATTATTGTTGTATTTAATGAGACTGCTTGAGACCATGAAGCCACTATTTCAAGACCTTCTTTCTTCTCTGATCTATGTCTTGATATTAAAGTTCAAAAAATAACATTAGAAGTAACACAGCTATCACATACTTCTTGTTTTGATGAGCTCTGTACAATTTTTTTTCAATTATGCTCCATAGCAGAAATCTTGCTTCATGGTGGACTGCAGGAATGGAGTTGCCTTGCCATGTTCAAACTACTCCTCACTGGCACTTCTCTAATGGGGTGAGACAATGCCCAGCAGGATCAATAGAGAGTCATCCATCACCCATTTCAATAGGCATCAGGATCATGGTCCAATATAAGGAGCAATTTTGTTGAAGTCAATGAAGTGAATATGGAGGTGAAAAGAACTTGGTTGCAGGATCTCCAAAAAGTGATGGACTTTGATTGCACTTGAAAGGAAAAAAGAAAGTCCACCAAAGTACAAAGGAGAAACACCAGATCCCCGATCAGATTTGATCCTTACATATCTATTGATGTAAATTGCTGTTCACCCTTGGGTAAAATCCTGGGCAGGTTATTCAGAGCGTTCCTTTACCTTCTCCATTCATGCATCAGTGCCTGAGCTGTTAAGGCACAAAGTCCAGTTCACACCTGGAATCTTGCATGCAATTAGTACTTCTTTTTGAATCCTTCAAATTAATACCTATATAGAACAATTACTTCTTTATGTACCAAACTGATTATTCACTAGTAACCTTGTTGGGTATTTTCTAGCACTTACAGTGTCACAATTGTACCACTGAAGGACACCTTAAGTGGCCCTGTGGCAATTTATGCAGGACCAGCTGACCACCTCTCTGCCCTGCCTCTTGACAAGTCTTTCTCAACCAAGCCTGCAAGATGAGACTTCTGTATGTCCCCTAGCTGTCTCAATTCACAGCATTACTTACTAATTCAAACTGAAATTGCTAACAGCTCACTTAATACTCCAGTTTACACACCAGTGTTTGGGGAGCCATCTCACATTCAGTTCTGCCACCCCTGCCACAGAACTGGTGAGATCCAGCTGAGGAAGAAAGTAACCCAGGGGAGATTACCATGTCCTAACACATCTCAGAGGCATCCCGAGGCACATTACAGGCACTCCAAAAATTAGTCTTCCAGTGTTTAAGGCATCAGAGGAGCACAGAAACTGAAGCAGCCTGCTTTGTTGCGTAATGCTTTCAACTCTCCTGCATCAACTAATGCTGTACCCTAGAAAAAGTACAGCTGGCAAAACAGCTGCTGAACAGGTCACAGTGTCAAACATGGATTAAAAACTAGGGTTAGTGATCCATACTTAACACAGAAAACAACACATCCAAAGGGAAAGAAACCTCTTGGTCTCCTTGGATCTCGATTTATAGAGAACAAAAACGTTAGGAAGTTATACAAAACGGTTTTCAAAGCAAAATATACAAGAAATATATCACATAAGCACTGCAATGTAAGCGTAAGGAATCCTATCAGAATGGAACCGGACAAGCACTTAAGGAGTATTTTACAGTCACAGGATAAAGCCACAAACTAGGATAAAACAAACATTACCATCTTTTCATTGTTCAGAACTGAGGACTTTCCTGGCTGATAGTCATAAATGCTCCTGGGCTCTGCACGGTATTTTCTGGTGTCCACCTTCTTATCTGGAGGCTCCCAGTCAGTCCTGAGGGAAGAAAGATCAATCAACCCAAAACACTGTGGTTTCCAGGGAGACAAGCACTTCCTTTTGACAGACGCCTTTCCCTGTTAATCCTGGTTTAATCAGGGTACTTTTTTTAAATCTAGGAAAGGAGGCTGCTGCAAGAGGAACAGTTCAGGTAGGGCTCTGGGCATATATTTATCTATAGCAGGTAGAGTTTGACAGCTCAGCTGCTGAAACCACTGGAGCAGAGGAGGTTTCTTCCAAGTACTTTCAATAAACTTCCCGAGTTCCATATCTTTCTTGATTGGAAATAGCTTAGTGATGGGCTTCAACTAAGCTCACAAATATTAACATGTCCAAACTTTAAGTAGAACTCAGATTAAATCTATATTGCTAAACTACTTCTTGTTGGCCACTCCACTGATTACCTGACTACTACTGCTCTGGATTCTGGGGACACTTTGGGGTCAAAGAGGATGTCTTTTCTAGAGACATGAGCCAATGATCTCAGACTAAAGAGATCTAAAGAACAGTTCATTGACTATCCAAATTACTATAATTTTGTGCAGTGTCCACACTGGCACAGTTCAGACAGTATTAGTCACAAAGCATTCAGGGTCTACAATATTTAACTTCTCTGAAAAGTAATACATTCAGGCACATAGTGCAGAATAACCAATGCCTCTGAAAAAACCCAGAAATCAGACCATTGAAGCTGGTAAACTAAGTCTGATCTTGCTATGTTCCCTTTGATGGGAACATCAATGTTGTATGTGGATTCACCTCACCTACCAGTCACCAAATGTGAGGCATCTAACTGCTGCTCCAGGTTTCCTTCCACTTACCCTACTGACCTCATTTTGGATACGAACAATGCACTGAGTTGCCTAAACTCTCTCCATTGGCTTAGGAGAGACAGAGAGAACCATATTAATTTTTAATTATTTTTATTTATTTATTAAGTAAGGCAAGATGATAGCCAAAACAACTAGCCTACAAACAGTGTACAAATTTCAACAAGGTTGATCTTTACTGACTAGAATAAACCTGATTGTTTAAGATTCCAGCCCCAGAGAAACCTCTCCCTGCTGAAAGATTGTTTTGTCAGTAGATAATAGGAAGCAATAATTATTGTAATCCTTTCACTCACAAGAGTTTTCTCAGAGGGCCAATGTACTATGCCTTCAGTTCCTGCGTAAGGAAGACATGTTCTATCAGCAACCTTTGTCTCCTGATCTAGTGGCCTGAGATGCTCACTGAATTAGCAATTTCAAATTATGGAATTGCTCATTTGAGGCAGCAAGTGAAAAACATAAGAGCATATGAAAGTTAGTGAGGGAGAAGCAGTTCAAGAGCTGTAAGAATTCAGCAGGACATAAAATATTCATTGCTCAGTCTGCTTTCCCTTCATTTGGTAAACACATTCATTACTGTTACAAAAAGGTTTAAAATACATGGTAATAAATAAAGCAAAAAACCAGGAGGGAAATAATCTTCAAAGGTCAGAAATGACAGAGCTAACTAGAACCTACTTCCAATAAAGTTAATATGGGTGGGACTCCTCAGAGATGGACAAAATAGTAAAACTGTCACTGAAGCTCAAAATATATCCAAATTTTGATTCTCCACAATTATTGCTACTTGTTTGTATTCTGAGGTGCCTTTACAGTGTTACACTGAGCCAAGAGTTTCCACTGTGTCTCTGCAGTAGACACTGTACAGGCCTGACGCCCAGGGAAACATTCCTCACCCAAGCAGGAAACTATGCAACAGACTGTGATACCTGGTAAAAAAAGGCAGACAAAATGGGGGACTGGGCTGTGACAACAGAGTTCACTGCTGCCTAGTAGAAGAGTCAGAGTCAAAACTACATCTCCAGTTCCCCAGAAGAGTTTAACTGGAGTTGTGTGGACCTAAAGTTTCCACCTTTGGTCCCTTCCCATTCACAGCTTTCAGGGATTCTTCCAGTACTGATCCAAAGATATTTTAGTTCAGGTCACCTTTCTGGGCTTGATTTCAGTGATGAAGTACGGTTTGGCAGTGGCAAAGTGGCAGACCTCTTGACAACCTTCTCTGAATCAATATTGTCCATCTCGCTCTTGGAGCGGGGAACTGAAAGCTGGGTTCTGCCTGCAGGAAGAGTAAAATATAAGAATATTGGTGAACTGGATAGGAGGCAAATAAATACATGCTTTACATGCCCTTTCTGCTTAACAGATAACACAAGAAATGTAAATTACTTACTGTTCTCAGAATAGGAATAACGAGGAGAGTATGAATCAGAATCTTCATCTGAAAGACAAAAGCATTTTTGCAAATGAGCTGAAAAAGCCCCAAAGAAGAAGCACCAAAGACTCCTTTAATTTCTTCTACCAATATGTTGGTAGTAGTTTTTGAGTAATCTGCCCAATACTTACCACAGGGAGAGGATCCTAAAAAAGAAAATCCCAATGAGGTTTAAATTGCATTTAAAAATAATTCCAAATTAGATATAAACATTAATGTACTATGTACACGAATACCTTTCTCCAGGCTCTCAAAGCACTTGAGGAAACAATCACTTTTTATCACAAAACTTCTCTACAGCAAGGGTTATTAGATCCACTTTATCAAAAGCTGAAAGATAAATTGAGGATCTAAGAGCCAGAGTATATGCCTAAAATAATTCATTAGGTGCTAGAAACAGTAATAGAGCTGAGGAGTCGTGCTCCCAATCACATATGACAATCACTGGGACATCTTCCCTGTATTAACTTGCACACCAAGTTGAAGTATGTTCACTGACTCAGATTATCTTTTAAGCACAGACAACATTCCTGGCACAAGAAACACATGTATACTTGTACCAAGACACTGTCCTTGTTCTGAAAAGCTTACTTTTGAAATAGGAAAGACAGGTGTATAGGATGCAATAGAGATACTCAAGCAGCTCTAAAAGAGCTAGCAATGACATCAGTGCAGCCGAGTGGTTTGACCTGGTCCCCAAGCTGAACCTTGTATACATGAGACATGTATAGTACATGAGTATAGTACCTTGTACACATGAGACATGTACAGAACTTCCAAGGCAAAATGCAGGAAAATACAATGCAATCACCGCAAAGAGAACTGTGAGCAAAAGTTTTACTAATAGTTCTGTGAAGAAATCACTAATAGTGACAGAGATAAAGACAGAAAAATGAAATAGATTAAGCTAGAATAAGCTAGATAAGAAAAGAACATACTAAAAATGTTATGTGAATTTAGTGATGCCAATCAGATTGAAACAATTTTGAGCTCTTCTCTCAAGGAGCACATCAATCAGCTGCTACAGCCAGTCTCGTCTGCTGGAAAGCCAATCTAACACAGCCGACCTGAAATTGCACTCAAGCCTTAATGAAGCCTTTCAGGAAGGCTCAAAGAAGAACTTTTAGCTCCTCTTCTGACTTCTCCTGGTGAATGAATCAGAAGGTTTAAGTTACAAACAGATGGTTATTGACTCTGGTGTGCTTCAGGTTAAAAAATATCGAAGGTCAATTTTCAGGCCAATTCCCATATTTAAAACCTAAATGACATAAAAACATATATTTATTTATTTAATTTTATCACATTGAATTGTTGACAGAACTGACTGGTAGTCCTACATAAAAGATGGGTTTATTCAGATAGCAAAATACTTGGTAGATCACAAAACTCTCTGCCCCCACAAATACAGAGATGAACAAATGTCTAAAACTATTTTCACAGCCATTCACCTCTCTTATTTAGCACTGATGAACAATGGAAAAACTGATGTACTTACTTGAAGAGAAATGTCAATATTCATTATAGCTCATCATTCAGACAGGAAAATCATACAAGAAAAAAATTCACTGCAGATAAGTGCTATTTTCCAATTGCTAATACTCTAATATCCACAATAATAAGAACAGGTAAGTTTTGTCTCCGAGTACCTTAGGAAGAACAGTGTCTAGGTTTTTTCCCTTTTTACAGCAGGGAATAATGAAACACAAAAATCTGGAATTACTTGATAAAGATTAAGAAGTAAATCAGAGAGATGAGCATTAAAACAAGACCTTCCAGCCCTCAGAGCTACATTTTATCTGTGGGACCCTCCTTAATGTAGCAAAGTATCACTAATTTGTAGTTTCAAAATCCAATTCCTTTAGTGAGAAGAGGCTGTTCCCCTGTAGTTCCTAGAGAATCTGCAGGTTTGTTTTTTGGGTTTTTTTTTAAGGATTGGCCAAAATCTCTACATTTCAATACTCATAGACTCTAAAGGTATTTTAGAGGGGAGCCCAAATCTTGATGTTTCTAGGAGATTCTGTGCATCAATCCAAAGCAAAAAACTCTGACACCGATTGTATGAAATTGAGGCTTCAATCTATCTCTGTATAAACACTTTGCAGCTGAGTATATCACTTCTAAATGTTTCCTAAACATGAAACATGCAGTCCAACCCATCTACATCCTAAGATAGTCTGGATTCCTTATCAAGTAAAGAATCCAAACAGATATGGAAGAAATATTTCCCAATGTATTGAAAATAAAGAGCAAGTGTTTGGTCCAATAAAATTTCAACTACCTAAACCAGCAAATTATTTCCATATGCACTTCCCATAGGGGACATCTATAAGAAACCAGACTCTTAACATATCATCATTGGTTTTGCAAGCTACATTAGTTCAGACAAACAGTAAAATGGATTTTCAAACTTCACTACAAACAGAAAAATTGAATATCTGTAAAACTCCTTTATCAACTAGTTATTTAGGCTCTTTGATTCTGTGTGACACTGGTCCACATTCATTTTAACAGTGAAATGCACCTTACATCTCCTAGTCTTCTTTAAGCACCTCAGCTAGAACCCGTATTGTATGCTTTCTTCTTACACACTACCCACCAGATGTTTAAAATAAACATTGAATTAAATGGTTAATAAATAGTTTCACCAGGGTTGGCTAGAGGCACACACTAAGTAGGCAAGTTCCTAAACCACAGTATCTAAAGTGATACCAAAGGACTAAGCCAATAAGGCCGCCATCAATAACAATCTCCCCATCAGGGAATGTGTATGTTCAACGCATGCAGCGGATTCCTGTGTTTCTCATAAATAACTGTTTTCATGCATATGCAAACAGTTACAGGTTTATCAGTGCAACAGATACTATTTCACCATCCCTGAAACATGACTGCAAAGAATTCTGGTTTGTACCTGAAGTTTAAAGGAATCTGCTGAGCACATTAAGACAATAAGATAAAGACAGTGTTATTTCAAGTTGCAAGATGGGCTGATGAGACTGTCAAACACTATCCTTGCCTAGATATTTCAAGTGCACCTAAGGCCAGCCCTGAACCTATGTTACCAAGTTATATTTGTTTTAAAATACTACATTGAGGGACTGGTCCAAAACCCACTGAAGCAAGCAGCCTTTTTACCAACAGACTTCAGTGGCATTTTGGGTTTGGCCCTAATAGTGTGTTAATATTCAAAACCAGAAGTAAATATTTAAAGAAATTTATTGATCCGAAGGGGGAGTGGGAGAAATCTCAGTTAAACCACATCTTTACACATAAGTCAGCATTCTAAGCATGTTAAATAATCACTGCACGCACACAGCGAAATGCAATTGATAAGCGCATAAAATCAAGCAAGCCCCAAGTCTGTGGCATTAGTTAAAAACTAGTTACAAAGCCAGAGGAGCACTGCAAAGCCAAAAAGGCATCATACAATCAAGGCAATGTTTAGAGTGCAGCAAATCATTATGAGGCAGCATAATGCTCAGCAACTAGAAAAAACTCCAGGAAGAAAATAAATGGATAAGGCAGCATTTGTGCAGAAAAATAGACGTGGTCCTTTATTATTACCTTCAGAGATAGGACTAGGAGTAGACGCAGGAAACTGGTATGTAGGAGAATAAGGATTGTCTTCTGCAGCAGAGAAAAGCAGTGGATTTTGAGACTATCCACACTGAAGTGGAGGTTCTGCTTCATCCCCCAATTTCCTATGACCGTATGATTTTATTGCCTACTTTAATAATACTAGAGCAAATGGCATCATACTTTAAAAAAAAAAAGGTTAACTGATTAGCAAAGATTTAGTTATTTTATGCATCACACAAGAAGGTATACTGGGCATAACTGAATTTCCAGCCAGTGTAACACATGGGTAATGAAAATCTAGCCCCTGAATCTAGTTACTGTTAGGGTGCTATAGTACAGTTAACTCAAAGCACAAGACAACAGATATTCTGACTAAACTTCTGGTACCTTCAGTTTTTTGCTGGATTTCAGGAAGTTCAGGAAATATGTAGGTAGGGCAATAAGGGTTTTCTTCAGGAGTGTCTAAGGAGAGGAACATGATTTGCAAAAAAAGAACAGAGAGGACAGATTTAAAGGGGAAGAAAGGTGAGACAAGAATCCATATAAGCTGCAGAACAGTCCCTCTCGTGCTGATGTTCCAGCATGACACAATCTAGATGCCTCTTTGCTCATTGCTGCCTGCATGTCTGGCCCCTGCAAGAGATCTTGGAAGCCAAGGGTTCTGAATTCATTCTCCTCTTTCTGAAGCATGGGCTCTGGCTGAGCTGAAGAACCTCTGTTAGGAGCACTGGGATTAGGAAACAATTCAACTCTTTCTCATTCCGTCCAAAACAACACGGCATCTATATAAGCATAAAGCTCATCATGACAGCACCTGCAGCGGTGAACACAGCTCCAGTTTTGCATGCTTTATGTTTTATTATATAAGCGCAGTTCTGAATTGCATGTCAGGCTCTTCAGAGGGTTCAGCTTGCAAATGCTACTGCAGCCATTTCTCACACAGAGAACAAACATGAACGTATCAGCAGCCAGGCACAGAAGTGCCCCATAGGAGGGGATTCCTTGAGAGCACACCACTACAAAGTTTGCAAGTGCTCACCACAATATTACCTTTTGAAATGAAAAAAATTGAGGTTTTGAAAAAGCAGAGTTCAGATTCTAAACTCACAAAAAAAAAATCAATGGAAACCTTTCCACTGGTTTCAGCGAGTTGCAAATCAAGCTTTACGATGCAGGTACTAAAGCTTTACAGTGTAAAAAGTTCTCTCCTATGCACAGAACATTTTCAGTGATATCCTACTATCCTTTAAAAGTGTGTGTGGAGGGTGAGGTTGGCTGCTAAAACCAGCGTTCAGGGATCTATTTTCTCTAAGTAAGGAATTATTAGCAGCTTTCTGATCTCAGATAGTACTCTTAATTTCATGAGAGCACTGTAGTTCACCTTTCAGAACTACTCAGATCTTTCTTTGGACTTCACTGTTCTCTCACCTTTGACTTCAGAGATTTCAAACACATTGGTTGAGTTCTGTGGTGCAGAGCAAACACTAGTTAACATAAATCACTTATTTAACATCCAAGTACAATTCTTCACATAATTGAAACAAACTGTTATCAAGGTAGTCTTTCAAAGTAAATAAAAAGCATCTGTGTTACAGTACCTCTGTTTAGCTTGTGGATCTGTTTGAACATCGTCTTGTACCAGTCCTTCGACCTGTCTGTATTCTATTGGAAAAAAAAAATACACATAAATAATCACAACCATGAATTCTACTAGCCTTTCAAATTTCTTACAAATCTTCCAGCAATGAAAAAGGTTTATACTCTGGTTCCTATTTCATTTATTATCACTGACTACCTAAAAATCAAGGCCATAAAAAATTCATACTTTGAAATATGATTTCAAATCTGATTTCATTCAGATATATAATCTCATATGTAAAGAAGCTACAGGCTTCACTCAAGGTGCTAATAATGTGCAAGCTTTGCAGGAGTAGGTTGTAACCTGTGTAGAACTGTAGCTTGTGTGGAAGGTTTTGCATATTAATCTGATTTGATACCTAAAAAGACACCTTGTCTGTTTTAGTCATACAAACCAATTTCCTAAGTATTCAGTGGACAGTTAGAAACATTTAGTGTTCAAGTCACTCCAGACACTAGTTGTAAGAATAATTCTTTTCATTATAATTTCATAGAATCATAAAATGATTTGGGTTGGAAAGGACCTTAAAGATCATCTAGTTCCAACCCCCCTGCCATCAGCAGGGACACCTTCCACTAGACCAGGTTGCTCAAAGCCTCATCCAGCCTGACCTTGAACACTTCCAGGGAGGGGACATCCACAGCTTCTCTGGGCAACCTGTTCCAGTGTCTCACCACCCTCACAGTGAAGAATTTCTTCCTAATATCTCATCTAAACCTGCCCTCTTCCAGTTTAAAGCCAATACCCCTTGTTCTATCATTAAGGGCCCTTGTAAAAGGTCCCTCCCCAGCTTTCTTGTAGGCCCCTTCAGGTACTGTAAGGCCGCTATAAGATCTCCCCGGAGCCTTCTCTTCTCCAGGCTGAAAAGTCCCAACTCTCTCAGCCTGTCCTCATAGGCAAGGTGATCCAGCCCTCGCATCATCCTCGTGGCCTTCTCTGGACTTGTTCTAACAGGTCCATGTCTTTCTTGTGTTGGGGGCTCCAGAACTGGACACGGTACTCCAGGTGGGGCCTCACAAGAGCAGAGTAGAGGGGGAGAATCACCTCTCTTGACCTGATGGCCACGCTTCTCTTGATGCAGCCCAGGATACAGTTGGCCTTCTGTGCTGCAAGCGCCCATTGCCGGCTCATGTTCAGCTTCTCATCCACCACTGCTCCCAAGTCCTTCTCTTCAGAGCTGGCCTCAAGCCACTCATTGCCCAGCCAATTTCCCCTCAATATTGAATGAACTTAAACATGTTGTATAAAAGAAATATCTGTCTTACAAGATTTCTAAAATGAGACAAAACTCTCCCTTAGCTGCTAAGTGTGAATGATACAGAAGAACAGAAAACAGTATTCTCAAATATGATGGAAAGAAATATTAATTTTTAATTTTTTCCCCTGAGGCAGCTGAAACAGGTCATTGATAGCAAAGGGAAGCATTCATAATGAAATACATTGGAACTAGTCTTCCCTTAAATCTCTGCAATCTCTGGTGCTTTAGTAAATTCCCTGAGCCCCAAGGTAGGCAGAAGCTAGCCCAGGTGTTGTCTTACCCTCAGTGGAATGCCAATATCATCAACAGAGGTATCAGCCAAATGCTGAGGGCTCTTGACAATGCTTCTCTTCTCCTCCATTGCTTTCTTCTCACTTGGCACTGTCTCCTGAACCGGTTTGTCCCGTATGAGTGAGGAGTCAACTTTATCAGAAACTAGTCTTTCTGGCACTGAATCTGGAAATGAAAGTGGGGGATTCTTACCTCATCCCCACATCAAACTGCATCACCATATTCCATTCTTTTAAGGCAAAAATCCTAGCAAGTAGTTGATGAGACAGACTATGTCACTGCTAGCTGTGGTTAGCATCTGGACTGAAGAAAATCTACCAAGAAAATGTTTGTTGCCAGCAAAAGCAGGCTAGCATCTCTCAGGTAGCCACCTTCACACATCTTGTGACAGTCTCAGCTGTCACATATGTAAGACAACAGAAAATTCTCATTTTAAGGACTGTTTGAGGGTTGGTTTTTTTGTGTCTTTTTGACTAATTAGCAACTCTGCATCTCATTCTTTATCAGAAAGCATCAGTGATACAGTCTCCTAGACATCTTTTTCTGCTGGTGATTTCAATCTAGTGGAGCATCCTACATGGTAGCGGGGTACTACTTTTTAACAGCCTGCACCCACCTGCTTGACAATCCAATTTGTTACAGTCAGCATATGATGCTTCCAAGTTCATCTCTGTGCTCTAACCTGAGTTTGTAAACAACAAATTCCACTGCTGTTTAGCATATGTATAACTCATCTTGCACATGAGTCTGCATAAAGATGGGGGGAAACAACTAATCACTCCAGACCGCTTTGCTTCCACCTGGAATTCCTTGAAGCTGCCTGACTGACACTCATGCACAGCAGCAGGCACCACCATCAACGCTGGCCAAGGAACCAAGGGAGCTCAGGTTGCTCTGAAACTCTACTATGCTATGGAGAGCACAGCAACCTTTAGGCTCTGCCGAGGAGTTTTTCTATGTGGATTTTCTGGAGAAGAAACATCTGTGATTTTACAGTCTGCCTCATCAAGACTTTGCCAAGTCCTATCGTTTTTACATCACTGCATGCATTGGAAAGAAGAGAGAGAGAGAGGAAGATGTTTATTCACATGCACATCACCATACTGCCCAAAGCTATTAAATGTGCAGAAATCTGAAAGGGGCAGTTAACAGAGGAAAGGCTCGTGCATAAGAAAGCATTGGTCTGTTGGTACCTTGAGCAAACACAATTCTGCCCTGTGAAATTCAGAACGTGAAGGATTTGTGTTTCAGTGGCTGGTTTGAAATTACCATCAAACTTTAAGTCTTCCTCCTCTTTCAGAAAAATGAAATGTTTATAAATGTTCAAAATGGGGCAAAGTATCTATTAAACATCTACCCTTGTTTAGCATTTTCATCCTAGTTCCCCACTCTGTGAATGTGTGTGCACTGTCTTTTGGTCCGTTCGTGCCTCTTGTGTGCAGGGCTCTCCATTTTGTAGGAAGTATTTGGTCCATTCCCTCTCCTAAACTCCTTACTAAGCCTGTAAGAAGAGAGCATGGAAAGAACAACTGAAACTAGACTATTCTGCCATGACATTGAAGACCAAAAGGAAGCAGGTTTTTGGACGTGGATGAGGATGTACAGAGGTTGTAAACTTTAGGAAAGATCACAGATTCGTTCCATTACTTATCATTGTCACTGCTGATGTTACAAGGCCTGAGCTTCTGGTCTAGAAAAGTCCTTATTTTCTGCAGGATAAAGAATTCAGTGCCAGAAAAGGTCACAAAGTCCTTAACAGGACTGGTAAATATATATTTTCTTTTTTATTCCCTAGCTCCCTGCACTGGAAAAGTAGTTTGATGTTTGCCAGGTAGACCCTATCTGAAACTATGATGAAAATCTTCAAAATACCTACTATAGATGGAAACAACTGGGTAAATGTATCGCAATCTGACTTACCAGTACCACAGCCATAATCTAAGCAAAATCTTTATTTTGATTATTTAGCAAAAATAAACCCCACCATCTGGCCTGTGCCAACCATCTCCTGACTGCAAATTCACATCTTGGTATTATAACATGAAGGTTTGGGAGATATCTAGGATAGCATAGGCAGGGGGAAAATCTACCAGCCAGTTAAAACATACTTTGAAAGAGTTTTCAGAAGTATTTTTTGGAGTGTACTTAAAACTGGTCGAAGGTGCTGGACTGACAACCCTGGAGACAGGAAAGACCTGTCTGACAGCATGAGCTGTATTAGGACAAGCCCTCCCTGTGCTCCCTGCTAGGTTTCTAGGTCCACAGGACTCAGCCAAGAGGACGACTTCATAGAATCATAGAATGGTTTGGGTTGGAAGGGACCTTAAAGATCATCTAGTTCTTTAATCACTCCAAACTTCATCCTCTTCCAGTTTGGCTGCTCAGCTGACAGTGCAAACAGACACCTGCTGCATGGGTGTCTTTGCAGAGGGAAGAACTATAGAAGACATCTTTCACCACAGACTTCCTACAATACCCTACATCTGAGAGAATAATGGCAAAACTTTCACACTGACTGATTTGCCATACAGATCAAATGACTTCAAAAGAGTTTATGGAGATATGTACCAGGGTTTGAGGTATTTAAAAATCAGAGAGTCAAATCTGGTGCCTAATCACCCACATAACCAGACTGCACCAACCAGCACACTCCATGGTACCTGAGCCGTCCTTTTGCAAGAGCAGCAGCAATATACGGGGTTCCACAGCAATAAAAGTTTTACCGCTATGACCAAGAGGACATAAAAAGCAGGGAGAGAGGTGGCACCCATCAGCTTTTTGTAGTTGTTTTGGTACACTGAGAGCAGGTGCAGACCCAGCTGTGCCACACTACACTCTTCCAGACCGAGGATCGTTCGGGCTGTAACAAACGGCTTTGCGGCTATCTCTAGTTTAGAAAACAAAGGAGTTCCCAATAATGAAGGGAAACACCTTGAGAAGTTGAAAACCAACAGGAAACCTCTGGACTTGCAGGCAAGCACTGAACTTGCAGCCAAGTGGCATCCAATGGGACAACACCTACAAGAAGGGAAGGAGCTGCTGGCGTTAGCTCTTATGCAACCTGTCACCTCAGCAGGGTGGCAGGAGGGATGAGGGTCAGGCTGGTGTGGATGCCGAAGGAACCTGGTAGATGAAGTCAGATCAGGTCAGCAACTGTCTCATAGGCAGATGCTGTCTGCATGGGGTGCGCTCCACTAGTCCAGGGCTCACACAGTTGAGAAAGAGCATGCAGTACTGGCTTCCCTGTGTTTCTATTTGTGATATTTAAAGTGCTTAGACACTCTCTGTGACTCTCTTCTCTCCCTCCTCTGCATTTACGACAGCATGGGGTGGGCGGAGGGAAAGATGATCAGAAAACCACTAGATCTTCTTTCAAGGAGAGGCTCTCACACCCACTGCAAGAGCAGAGTGCTGCCTGGTGAGAGAAGGGTGGCAAGTACACGTGCATACTTGCACACTACAATTTTATAATCTATTTCTTGACATCTAGCACAAATACTTCTGCTCTTGAGTCATGTAAATACTAATTTTTATTTCCCTTCCTCCTCCCTCATCACAAGCAAGACTAATACTAATGGCTGTGTAGAAAAACTCAAGACTATGCCCTAAGGGAATAAACCTAAAAGGTTCAAAAGGCAGCTCCAAAACTCAACTAGAACAATCAAACTTTATGTAAATCTTATGACTAAGGAGGAACATAAAAGTAATTCAGGGTTTTGATATATTAACATGTGGCCACACAGGTAGCACTGGGAGAGAAGACTGAAATAAAACATTCAGTGATCTGGACTAAGCCAGGACAAATATTTATACTCATTCCTTTGCAATTCCTGGGAAGTGTGTTTGCTAAAGGTACTCCACAACCTAACAAAGCAGCAGCTTTTTTCCAGCAGAGGCAGCAGTTGAGGGATAGCAGACCTTTCACATCATACCTGCCAGGCTACTAAGCCTTTTTTGCTGTTCTGTGGTAAGGAACAAAACAAAACAAAAAGAAATACAGAACAAATGGGTGAGACACAAACAGCAAGTGCTCTGTTGCTGCTTTTCTGACAGGCAAGAAATACTCTGTAGAGAGAATGGCAGCAGCTGCTGGAGAGAATCTGTTTTCAAATACTCTGCCAAAGTGACAGCTCACAGTCCCTTCTCCACACTGCAGCCTCATGGAATAATACAAATCTGATGACGCAGTGACCAGTATGTTTGCAAAGAGCATTTTTTTTTTCTTCACATCAGAGAATGAAAAAAGTTGGACAGGAGAAAAATTGTAAAGATTCACAGAGTCAAACAACTTGATAACTAACTCTGTTACCATTAACATGAATTCCATTTTGAAACAATAATGCTGTAGTATTTCAAAGGGATGTAGAAAAGGATCAAGTCATTGCTGATTCTTGCTGAGTCTCATCACATACTACCAAGCCATGGACTTGGTGATTTGCGCACAGACACAGCTTGGTTAAGGCTTGGATTCTCAGAATGGTCCCCTTGGTCTAGGGCCTTTCATTACTGAGTTCCCAGACTGGGACATTTGTGTTATCTTCCAGCATGTTTAACCACCCTAAAGTTGATGCTCACAGTTGCTTTCTAAAGGGATGCCCAAATGACTTGCCCAAGTCACAGCTGGGAATAAACCAAGAATTCTTAGCTCTCTGTTTGCTCTTTCTACTCCTTAGCAATTAATCCTTTCATTTAAAACATGAAAGCCATTTGAAAAGAATAAACTATTTTACTGACATACAAAAACTCTTCAAAGCTCATACTGTTAATGCAAAGCTCTCAAAACTTAATATACTAATCACACCTGTTATATATTCATAAGAAACCATGCCATGCAATGCCTGCCCAGTAAATAACTGTGCTTTGGGGTGGTGTGGGACACTTGTCAAGCAAGTCTGCAGCAGGTAACAGTCCTCTGGTTGTATGCTGTTTGCTAGCAGAACCCATCTTCACTAGATATTTGTAGTAAGTGGATCAAATTCAGCAAGACTGATATTTCCCCTCTCTCAGTGCAGCTCCCTCACCAGTATCTATGAACTTTGTTCTTTAACCCCAGCACTTCTGCTCTGCTAAGGACTGATGGCAAATTGCTTGTGTACATTATGCTCACATGATAGCTGACAACGTGTGAAACAAACCCCTGTGTGCAATGGGCAAAAGGAAGGGTTGGCAATCTGAACCTGAAAAGTAGATGGGAACCACCTGCTGCAGGGTTCACTCTTCTAAGCAGGCTACCAGGATTAGGCTGGTGTAATATGAGAAAGGAGAAAAAATGGGAGTGAGGTTGGTCTCAGCTTCAGCCGTCACCTTCACTGATGAGAACTGCATTCAGTTGCTAAGGTGACAAAAACCTGTGGTTTAGAGTTGATGCTAAAGAGCTCTTTCCTATCTCTTCTTCCACAGAGGAGTGAATATCATGAATGAACACACTTTTCATTTAAAAAAAAAAAAGTACTTTTTCCATGAAGAGGAGCTTTCCTTTTCACTTGTGTCTCTGAGAGCTGCTGATGGATAGAAGCAGGAGCAGGAGGTGTTTGCTATTTCACTCTCCTGCCTGACCAGAGACAGCTTGTAGCCCCAGGCACACACTAGCTAACTGAGGCTTTCATCCTTCATCTTGTGTTCTGGGACTGTAAGCAAAGACCAAAACCTCACAGGCTTCTCAGAGAAAGGGTCCAGCAGAGGAATATAACTGCTGGCAACAGTAAAAGAATGATTATAGATGCCTTCAGAGTTCCCAGATGAGGGAGCACTGGAAGAGACTAAGACTTGAAACCAGTAAAAAAGGGAACAGGAAACAAGTATTTGAGTACGTGTTCAGTGCTAAATAAAGGTGTCAAACAAGAAAATTCATCAAGATACATATGAAAGGAAGAAATTCTTACCTTGGTGCTAGGAATGAACAAGAGAATCTGAAATAACTTGTTTATAAGCACAAATCTTATTCAGTTGGTAATACTGAAATCCACCAGAAAAAATTCTGAGATCTCTCATTACAACTTACTGAGTAAGGTCAAGCAGACAAAAAAAGGATATAGTCTAGTTTCTGTGCTTCAAATGTCATTACCTCTTTCTAAGGCTCCGACAGCTCCAAATCAAAGGGTCTTACCTGCTTACCGATTAATAAACTAGCAGATAAAGTATAAAATAGGATAGTAGGTGATGTCTGCTACCACAGTCACTCTAGAGAATAAGATAACCAGCTCCTTAAAAAGCAATCAATAAAACACTGAGGAGAAAGCAAGCCACGGTATCCATGTGGAAGGCTAACCAAACTACTACAGTTCTGAGAATGCCAGAATTAAAATGGCCTTGAAATTTCTAATTCAGAGGGTATTTCACAGCACATAAGAGGACTTTATATCAAGTCTCATCTTGACATGAAGGAATTTATTTCAGCACAAAACACAATTAACCATTCAGTGGAAGGCGGATGATAACCTAGTAACAATTTGTCATACGCCATGAGACCAAAGTAGTTTTGAATAGATAAGGCCTATAAAGATGAAACCAAATACGAGTCAGCCAGGACAGAAATGTAATAGATAACTAATCTCTGAGAACCATTTTAAAATGGTAAGTGAGCAAAAGGAAACCTTAATGCTATGCTGGGATAAAGCCTAAATAGGAATGGAAGCATAAGGAATGGTAAGAAACCCTCAATACATAAAAAGATGGAAAAGTAAGAAAATGCATACCTATGAGTAGGTAACATATGCTGGAAAGTGAAAGAAAACAACAATGGACGTGAAAGAATTAACAGAATGTCTCTGAGACTCAAAAATAGGTTTTGAGATACATAAAGAATAAACAGAAACCTAGCAATTATCTTGTTCTTTTACCAAATAGGTACAGTGGAACTGTTAATAAGAGAGCAGAAACGATGACACAGCTGATTACTATTTCCATTCTGCATTTGGAAAAAAAAGAAAAAAGAAAAAAGTCTGACGTCCTACTGCCTGATGGAGAAATACTTTCCATTTCAACAGTAACTAAGGAGTATGCTGAATGACAACAACTGAGGTCAGATACATGAAAATTAGAACATTCATACAAACTGTACCAAAGAGTTTTAGAGCAGTTTTCTGCTCTAAAGAAAGCAGTTATGGAGAGAGCAGCTCACTGGACCATTAGCATTCATCCTCAGTATGTCTTGGAATACAAAGGAAACTCCACAGGACAAGGAAGAAAGCAAATGTACCAACCTTTGAAAAGCATTAGTGTTATGACATCTGTCTGTCAAGTCAACAATAGTGCCAGAAAAAAAAAAAATTGTAATGACTTATATGGGATTTTACTAATAAATACATAGTATGACACATGCAATGTCAGTCAATACAGATTTATGACCAACATGCTTTGTCAAACCAATTCAATATGATTCTTGCAAATTACAAACTCAACTAATATAGACTAAAAAAAGATGCACTAGAATCAGGCCATGATCTATATCAGAGTCAACAAAAATGTGATGAGAGAAGGCTTTTCAGTCTATCAGGATACAGTGTCATGAGTGCTAATGGTCAGAGGCAAGACATATTCAGACACGACAAATTGTTAACTGTGAAGGTAATTAGTAAGCGGAACAATCTGACATAAGGTGTCTGAGAGCCAGTGTGTATGTATCATCATATTATACAGATTTGTTTCTTGTGCTCTTAAGATCTACAGAGAGAAAATATCCTTATGTGGTAGACACTGAAATGCTCCACATTTAATGTGAAAACCAACCAAAAGAGTATCCCACCTCAAGAAAGTCAACAAAAAGTTTTGAGATAAAAAGGTTGTCTAAAATAATATTTTCTCCTCTTGAAGCAGTTGAGGAATCCAGACACCCTCATTAAGAAGCACATAAGTAAAGCAGCTTCTGATGCTGACAAAAAGGAAGAGACAACCTACTCATTACCCTTATAATCAGCTGTGCTACAGCGAGGACACTACCTTCCGGATGAAAGGCTGAAGTCTGTTTTAAAAAGGCACTGGAAAAAAAAAAAACCCCATGAGGGGCTACAAAGAAGCACACACCTGTAATTAGAATGACTACAATATGAGGAGTGCAGGTCTTCCCCTTGTTTTCTGATTATATTTTTTTTCTCTGCAAAAGGTTAAGTCGTAGCATTGTAGATTGGAATCTGCCTGCCCTGGAGATCCTTAAGCCCACTGGAAACCAAGGTAAATTGGACTGCATCTGTAGGGCCCTTTATAAGCTAGTCTTCAGTGATGCACAATGAATTGGGAGGCTGGGGCAATGCCAGCCATCAGGAGAAGTAAAAAGGGGTAGCAAAGTTTCCCTCTAATGCCAGGGGTAAAGAGATACAACTACCCATTCAGATGGAGCTGTTGTGAGGCAGAGAAAGGTTTACACTGGTGAACATGGGAGTGCTCAAAACAAGGTGGTTTTGTTCACACACAAACCCAGACCTCAAGGACTACTGCAGCATGAGTCTGAGTTGATATAGTTATGGACAAAGGAACAAATTGCCAGGTTCAAACTTATGGGCAAACTGATTATTTACTATTGGGTAAATTCTGCTGAGTATTCAGAGGTCAAATCTCTCCCACAGTAACTGAAAATATGGCTGCTTTCACACTGCAGTAGCTGAGAAGTAACATATCACCTTTTCCAGTGAGACACAACCTACCTCACGCTACCTTTGCTTCTGCTGACAGATAGATGAGAGTATAAATCCTTTTCCACTATGACAGGACATCTGATGGGGAATAAACTGTTACCCTGCAATAACTTACTCATATGTCCATAGCCCAGTTATAAGCCTCTCCCCCAGCCTCAGAGTGGCTTCTGATCCACAGGTTTTAATTAGAAAAAGTAGGCAGTGTCCCACGCCTCTAACCTCATACTTGCTTGTTGTATGCTTCAGTCACTACAACTTTCTGGAAGCAGCTTTGTTAGCTCTTAGTAGTCTGGACTTCACTGTCCACAGTGCACACATTCTCCATTTCCCTGTAGCATAACTGGCTGCTCAGTTTGAGCCACAAATATCTATACGCAAGTCTCCTTACCTCGATTGTGCTGCAAGAGGACAATAGTGGGATTGACAATTGTGGTAGAAGGATAGGCAGAGGAAGACTTGTTGATTGAAGTGAAGGAGGTTGGATAATCACTACCAGTGCCAGGCTGGGGCACTTCATTCAGCACAGGACCTGGGTCCTGAAAAGGAGAGCAACACATTATTAACAGCTTGCAAAAGGTTGCTACACTGGGAAAATCTGGAAAAAAAAACCCAAAACTTTTTAAGTTGAATGAGATGCATTATCATAGCAAATTTTAGTAAAAAAGGCATAAGCATGAGTGTTACCCTGCTCCTTGTATGTACCCTGCTCGTTGTTAATGCAATTAGTTTACTAAGGCAGTACTATAATTATTTGGTGTTGGGTTTCACAACTCCAACCCCAAAAGGCAGCACTAAATTTATCCATCAGACTCTCTAGAGCAAATATAGGGTGCCAGAAATTAGCAAATCTGGTTAGGGGGGAAGACACAGACATCTTTCCCCTGATACATACACACAAAAACATCTGTTTTAAAAGTATTCCTTTCATAGCAGGAAGTCAGACATGCAAAACTCATGCAGTTCTGGAGTGAAATATTATTACTGCAGCTGGTTTTGTAGGGAAAGTCCAAGGAATTAAGTGAGCACCATCGCTCAGGAGACAATGTGACACCTACCTGGTAAAATAATGAAAACAGATAGAGGGTATAAAGTAGGACTCAAGCAAGGAAGGTACTCAACGTGGCTTTGCCACTGGAGCACAGATAGCAAGTTGCTTTTGTCCTCCTAAAGCTCTCTGCTTCATTATTTGCCTATTTCAAACCTACCTCTGGTATCACCACAGCTCTGATTGTTCAGTAGAAATACAGGATGTGTCATCTGGGAGACTTTAAAAACCAGTTAATCTTTGAAACATCTCAGTCCTGGGATACCGGGCTTTTGTTGGTAGAAGGGGAAAAACAGAAAGAAGAACTGTGTGTGCCAGTGTAGGCTGAGATTTTTCAAAGCTTCTTAAGGAATTTGGACACAAAATTACCATTAATGGGGAATGAGAATCCAAACAAAGAGAGCATGGAACAGCGTACCAGATTTCTGCACTCTTGCTACTCCACCGTCTGACTGAAATGTTGCATCTGTAAAATGGACTGAGCATTCAGAGGGATCTTCATCACTATTAAAAAACCCCCTGAATATGCCCAGAATATTACTCCAGAAGAATCCCTACTTCTGGCTTTTCTGTCAAGTGCAATTCAGTGCTCTTCATACACACCACCATCAGGGGAAAGGACTTATAGGATCAGGCAGGGGGCTGAACAGGGGCCACAGTGAGTTCTGTCAGCAGAGCTCAGAAATAAATCATAGTGAGAATCTGCCAGAACAAGCATCTACAGTTTCTCCAACCCAGAGGGGAAATATGGAAGAACAATCCTGTTCTGCTGGATGGAGGTGATCTTGCTCCAAGCAGCATCTGATCAGGCCATAGACATTTCCTGAGAACAGAAAAGAATCAGTGGTCTTCAGAAACAGATGTTCCTAAGAGAGAGACACAGCCCCATTTTTCAGGCTGTGATAATACTGTAAACAATGCAATTTGGGAAAAGACTCTCTTTGCTCGACACCTATAGTGTCAGAGGGCAGAGAAACCATCATCATGAGAAGACAGGTTTTCTGTTGAACTTCTTACTTGCCCTTACAAGCAACCACATAAAACAAGTGGTGGTTGTTAGACTTCCAGTACAAGGAGGGTCAGGTATTTTTTTTTCATCCTCTACAACTTTAACTGAGAGCTACTTTTCCTCCTTGTCCCTTGGGACTTTTTAAAAATAGGTGATGAGCTTAAAGAGAAGTAAAACCTAATCCAAGAAGAATACAGTGAATTCCAAGTTAAAACTGTTGTGGTACTTTTTAATTGAATTCTTCAAAATTTTCCAAGAAAGCAATTCCAAACTGAAGAGAGACTCTCCCCCTAATCTATCCCACAGCACCTACATGCTTAGAAGGCTCTTAGCTCAGTAACTGTTTATTATTGCTTGTAGGTCATTGGATACTGGCAGTAATCTTACACTGATTTCAGCAGGGATTTGTGTAGAGACCATACGGTCTCGTGGCTTCAAGTGAACAGAAAGCCAGCCCTAACCTTTAAGTGGTCTGCTGTTGCTGCTTTAAATGTTATTCAGCGACAATTAAGGATGCTATTAAAAGAGCCTGAAGAGATCAGTTAGTTGCAGCTATTCTGTTTATACAGAATTCATAATTCTGAGCAAATCCTGAAGACTCTTAAGACGTGCATCACCCAGCAGAATGGGCATAAAGTGAGACAGTCAAATGTTGTTGCCAGAAGTCAATGGAAGGTTCAAAGCTGCACAAGGCAGGCAACATGCATGCACTAGCACAGGACGTAAACAAGGTTTCAGTTGTCATGCTGGTGGCAGGGAGTGAGTCATCACTCCTCTCTCAAGTTTAGTATTGCAAGAAGAAAGTAATTTTAATCAGGGAATATAAATTTAGGAAAAGGGCAAGGAGAGTACTTGGCAAGCTTACTGTATGTGAGATGACTCCAGTGATTTCAGGCTTCAAGACACTGTGCAAAGCCCCTGTGACTGGAGGGACAAGTGAAGGTGGTGATGAGAAGAATGGCAGTTTCGGGTAAACAGAGGGTAATGTGCCAGATGCGGAGGGTGCTTGGTTATGGTGGGAACCCCTCTGGAGATGTGGGGGAATGAAATCGTCTAGAGTCGGAAAAGTCAAGGGTGAGCCAGGAGAAACAGCCTCAGGGACTACGGAGCCTTGCCCAAAAGGAACCAGAGGTGGTGGTGGAGTGCTGGAGCTGCCTTCTTGCTGTCTGTCTGGATTAACCTGGAGGAGGGGGACTACTATAACTCCAGGCTGAGCTGTGCTGGTGGCAGTAGCATCCTGTAGGAAACAAGGTGTTGTTATGCAATGGGGGAAATTGGTACTTTAGTCTAACGCAGCCATATAGTGTCATGCAAGGATGCACCCAAAATGATACGAAGCCCCAACAGATTTTCTTTCCTTAGGGAGACGTACTTCTTCAGTTTTGCAACCCTGGCCTCTATGAACACATACAATTCTTCACAAAAATCTTCCCTTCTCTCACCACCCCTCTCCTCTAGTTCTGTGCAGTGGGGCTAAATCAAACCACAGAAGCATTAACCATCACATTACTGAGTTTGCTTCTTTTACACCTTCTTTTAAACAGAAAGATCCTCACCAGCCCAACCCAGTCCCTACAAACACCACACACACACAAACACACAGATCAATGCCGGGGGGGGGGGTTCACGCATGGGGTGTTAAATATTATCGAGTGAAGATCACAAGACTCAGGTGGCACGATAAGTGCTCAGAAATTAGGTAGGAGGAGAATAAAGCATTAAGGGAACATTGTAATGAATCGAAGAACCGTTCAGACGGCTGAAAGAAAACAAGGTTATGGAGAAAACATGTACCATGCTGCGTCCCATTGCCTTGTACGGTGGCTGTCGCTGCTGAGTAAGGTAAGGCTCTTTTCTCATCCTGTCCTCTGTGGCAGCTGTGCTCTGGGGCTCTAGCACTCTGTCCCTCACAGCTTGCAGAGGTGACGACTGAGTCCAGGAGGGTTGGTTCGCACCATAACTAACTGCGTCTTTATTGAGGACAATGTAAAAGGATGGCCTGGGAGGAATAGGAGGAGGAGGAGGAGCAGGAAGAGACTTTCCAGTATCTGTTACAGAGGAAACAATGTTGGTGGCTGGTGCCTGAGTGAGCTCAGCGCCCAAACTGGTGCTGGCTGCTGGGTCATGTGTGGTGCCAGTGGAATTTTCAGATGCAGCTGAGCAAGTGCTGTTAGATAAACAAGCTACATATAGTCTGGTGACCTTTTTATCCGCCTTCGTCTCATGACTGGAATTCATTCCAGCCTTACTACCGGGATCTGCCCTGTCAGGTTTACGTTGTATGGCTGATGCATCTGACGAGGAGTGGCTTCCCAAGAGTGGCTGCCCAGCATGCACCTCATCTTTGGGGCCTGAAGAGGGAGAATGCCCTGCTGGCAAGCCTTGCTTCCCACTGGGGATGGCCCCATAGGGAGTAGGTGATGAGAAATAACACCGTGCACTGGCATTTGGTGATGCACGCTGCGTATAAGGCTTGGGTGCATTCAGGTACACGCAGTCCATGATGGGCACTGGCAACAGATTGGTCACTCTAGTGTCAGTGCGAGGACGCCATGCAAAGCTTTCCTCTTTGGGAAGAGGAGGACGGGGAGGAGCAAGGGCCTGCCCAGGCAGAGTCAAGAAAGAAGAGAGGGAGCGAGGAAGCAGCACCAAATGAAAAGAAAAAGGAAGGAAAAATTAAATAAATTCAAAGAATGAATTTGATCATTAGACTTGGGTTAAGCAGGTTTTAATGCAGCAAGAATAAAAAAACAAAAACAGTATCTAGAAGGCCAGTCCAGAACTCACTCACACACACCACCTCAGGCATTCTCTCTCTCTGCAGCAGACAAACTTTACCCAGCTCTCAAGCCCCTGCCTACACATTTCTCTCTCTGGGCTAAATAAATCTCAGTGCTGTATTGTTTAGAGGCCTGCGCAGCAACACCCACCATGCCCCTGGGAAAGCCCAAGTCAAGATTTAACATCCTGTCTAACTAAATCCAGGCTAATACCTATGTAACTAAGTACTTCCCAGTACAGGTGACATTTGAATCACAAAGTCAAATTCAGAGCGCTAGGCCATTTCTGCTGCATGTTAAATGCACTGCTGAAAAATGAATATTGCAAAGTTTCACCAGTGCTAACGAAAGTAGATATCATGTGAATACTGTAGCCTGCTACAGCTGGCTAAGTAATAAGACAGCACTTCTTCCTTCTAAAAGCTAGCTCTTGAATTCTTTTCAGGATTTTTTCAGTCCTGAAAATAATTTCAGGAAGAACAGAACAGTTAAAAGTTTCTTCAGGAACTGAGTTAATAAGAATTTGTCTCCAGAATCAAGATCACTAACAGATAAATTCTGCTTCTAGTAAATAATAAAAAAGCTTTAGTGTTTTTGGTACTTTGCAACATATAGGTTGCTAACTCCACAACTGCCTGCCAACTGCAACTCCAACTCAAATTACAGTGAATTTTTTCTAAAAGATGAATTGTTTTGAAGTAAAATAATTTAGCAATAGAGAGGTTTCATTTTATTTATTGTTTTGTTGCCAGCAGCTATAAACTACTGAAAAGAAGAGAACTAAAACACCCACCTAGTGAACAGTAGCTCCCTGCATTCTTGTAATTTAACCCTCTGGAGACTACGAAAGTAGGTTTTACATACACTCTGTTGTCATATCTTTATGGGCAAAGGCTGTCTAAACCACTGCTAAAATGGTCAAAACCAGAGAATGAAAATGCCTTAACAGCTTGCAAACATTCAAAATACCTCCTTTAAAACTCATCCACATATGACAGGTTGTGGCCAGCATCTATTCCTGTTACATGGATATAGACCTAGAATAGCTTCATAAAATTACAGCTGTTGTCCCAAAAATCTACTGTCCTCATGGTGCCCCTCTTTCCCCCACTTTCCTGATATGCAAGGGAGTGGAGAAGTGGGTTTGTAAGTGCTCCTTCTGAAGGGCTTCTACTTCTGGAACAGGCTCATTCCTTTTGATTCCTTAAGGGCAGTAGTTTTAGTCTGGAGACTTTTAAGTGCCACAGTATTTCCGTTTGTTAGCTGAAGCCTCACTTTACCACTACATAGTATTATCAGGAAATACTAATTCACCACCTGCAATTGCCGTTTTCCATTTTCTTCCATTTCAGCTTAGTTTGGACAGCAGCCCTTGAGACTTCTATAAGAAGTACTATGTGCATCAGCACACTCTGTTTGTCAACAAGATGAGGACTACAGGACAGCTGTAAGTATTGGGTAGTAAGTGACAGTAAATGAAAGCAACTGTGCCTTCTTCCACTTAGAATTTCAGGAACAGTGTTTGTTCTGTGACACTGCTATAGGTCCCTGATGAAGGGAGCAGTCACCCTGATGGCACATGGCTTTAAAGGGACTCTGTTTCATACAAGAAAGCAGTTTCTAACAAAGGATATCCTTTATCAGCTTTCAGATTGTTTCTGTGCAGACCGAAAGAAAAAGGATGAAGTTACACTTCTCTTGACAGACTGATTTCAACAATTCACCTTCAGGTACAAATAACCTTTCCCTTGTTGGCTTGTATCAGTTACAGCATTAAAACTGAAAGGCATTTCCCCAATACCTTGTTTTTAATGTAGGGTGTAACTCTGCTTTCAGCCTGCAGCAACCTCTAGGAAATAGATCAACATAAAAGACAAAACAGCAATAGATCACTACTTCACTTTTTTTCTTGCAAACAAATAGCGTTGTCCTTCTCCTTCATCCATCAAGAAAACACTGTGATGTGCCTGACACACAAGCTCCACAGCACTCTGCTGACATCAGCGTTGCTCCCATTTTAAAGGTAGGAAAAGCTGAAGCACAGCGACTTACCTAAGTTTGCAGCAAAACTTGGAGTTCAGCCCAGGACTCCTGACCATGAATCCAGTGCTTGAACCCAGAAGATCACCCTCAGGGTCACAGAAGAAAGGCTTACCTGTGGCTTGCTGTCTGAGGAAAGGTTCGGACGCACACTCCTATAACCCTTGGCAGCCAGAGAAGATGGTTGAGCATCCCCATTGGCATCAGTGTTAGATGACAGCTTCCAATCATCTATGAGGGGAATGAAAACTCGGATCACAGAGCATTCCCTCCAGCTCTAGGATGAGCAACAGGAGGAGACCCTTTTCTTCTTTCCCCCTAGTCCCGGCCCCCCCCCGCTTTTTTTTCCAGGCAACAAGAAATACTTCCAAGCAAGCAACAGAAGCAACAACACAAGCAGCCAATGTTTGTACCTGTTTCTGGGTTTTCTGGCTCCAGACCTAAGCGTTTCACAGAAAGGAGGGGTGGGAGAGGTGGGGGTGGAGTACAAGCAAAAAGGAAAGGAAAGGGGGGAAAAAAACCCCGTTACATTTACAGAAAACATGTATCAATTGAAGTTAAGAGTCAAGCTACTCCATTTCACACATAAAATGCTTTCTGACAGGGCTGCCTAATTACCATAGAGACCAGCCCTAAACATGATGCCCTCCTTGTTTCTGACCTTTGTAAACACAAAGCAATTCATTCAGAGCAATGAAGAAACAATTGTTCATTGACATTCTTATTTCAGAGGCAAAAAGGCAGCCCAGCTAGCTACTTTCTAAAGCTGCAGCTTGACATCCAGACAGCACAAATTACTGGAAATGTAGGGACCTCGTATTCAGCTATGACGCAGGCTATGAAGACATATCTATCCTTATCAATATCACTACATATTATTAACTGAGATAAGGGACTGCCAACAAATAGATCGGGTTTTGCAGAGTAAGTGTGCGTGCACCAAGCGAGTTATAAAATATTATGTCATGTTACAACCCAGTCCCTGCAGCTAGATGCATTGGTCTCATCACCTATTTACCCACTTCCCACTGGCCCCACCCCTCTACCCATTTTGCTGTTTCAGTTACATGCAAAAAGCTCTTCCAGCTCCAAAGTACATTTCATAAAGCGATTGAGAGAGTAAGCAAAGGAAGTATTAATGAGCTGATTTCCATAGTAATGGCCTCACTGCCATTTGGGCTGCTGGAAATTTATGAAGCCATCAACAGAAATGAGAGAGGCAATGGTGGGGGGTAAGAGTGAAGAAACAGAATGGCAAGCATGAAAAGAGGGTAGGTGATTGGTGGAGCAGAATGGGAGAAGACAGAGCAGAAAGCAGCACACTGGGGCTGGAATTAATGGAACTGCCCTTCCCCCAACAATACAGTCAGAAATTATGTATGCTTTGCTTTCAAGAGCAAGTTTGACCCCCTCCCCCTAACGGCATCTTCCCTTTGGGAGTTCATCCTCTCTGCCAGACCCACGACACTGGCTAGGTTTGTTATGCTTTGCCTGTCTCCTACAATTAAGTAATTACACATCTGCTATTGAAAGATGGCAGAGACACTGTCTGTCTGGGATGCTATCCCTGCTCCCTTGACAACCCAAGTGAATGCTACAGTGGCGACAGCACCACTAGGCCTCTTTCTCTTTCACCTCATGCCTGGGATAAAACGAGGTGACATGGGCCTGCCAGGAAGAAAAAGGAAAAAAAAATAAAATAAAATAAAATTGAGAGCTTTTGGCACTCCTGACAGCAAAAGGGAGCTGTAAACAAACTTAAGCCAATGAGTGACTGGTCATGAAATTGGCACTAGGAGAGAACGGGAGGCAGTCTCCCTCCTGTTTCTGGCTATGCTACAGGATTTCAGGCTTTAAATTGTAGCTAAAAAAATCAGCCCAAGACCCTGGACTGACCTCATTTGAGGTTATTGTGAATAACATGCTCCCAGTTAACCTTCTACCCACTTACTTTCAGGTTGCTCAGCATCCTGAGGACATGGTGAAGTGATATTCTGATTCTCTTCATAGGCTGAAGATGCCCGGAGGGTCACAGCTCCTTTTCCACTGCAGACTTTAGTGGGATCCGTTTCTACAGGAAATGCACATACACAGAGGAGACACATCCAGAGATGATACAAAGCTATTAGGAACCATCAGAGTTCTATGGAGTAAGGAGTAATTATAGCATGGCTGCCTCCAGGTGAATCAATCTAGTAATGTTTATGCAGATGAAGATTAGCTCTGGATTTAAAGCATTGAGAAATCAAAGCAGTTTCATATTCATGTAACTGACGAATGTAGAAGTTCTGAGTCAGTGTAATAGAGTTAAGAAAGGAGGAAAAAAGGATAAGTGTTTGAACCAAATTTCACAGGTCCATTCGCTTTATTTAGTTTTGTGTGGAGATATTGTACGAGCAAGGATATTCTACCATTACACCTGTGGCTCTTTTATATGGATGTTCCAGTGGTATAAATCAATGTGATTTGTTTGCTAAAGCCCTTAAAAATGCCTTTTGTGCAGGACTGAAAGAGAAAAAAAAAAAGTCTTACGACCACTGGAGGATAAAATCTTGTAACTATGCTTAATATGGTCTAAAAACAGGGCACTGCAAGCCATGTCCTTGCCATCTCCCCCCATTTCATGGCAGTGTTTCACCTTCTGACACAGGAACCCAAATCCCAAAAACTAGGAGATTTAACATATACCTATTCAGATCACCCTGTGAGCCAGAGACCAGATCATGCCAGCATCCTTGCTGAGGCCTGATTCAGCACAGCTTCTGGGCAGGCTTACCTTTGTGCATTTCAGTCCATGGATTTGGGTTTTTTCATTCTGTCATCCTATTAAGTAATAACAAACCAGTACTTCAAAGCTATCTTCCTCCCTCACTTTAAATCCTTCCAGAGAGTTGTTTCCTCCAAGATACCTATACAAACAATAAGCCTAAAGAGTCTCTTATTTATTCAAGCTACTTCCACAGGAAAACATATCACCTCCCTCTCTCATGCGCTATTACTGACCCTACAGCTGCCATCAGACTTCACTTTGACCTACATAAACAGAGGTGCTACTCCTACCACGATACCGTACAGGGAGCCTGAAGAAATACTGACCGTGTGCTGTGTTACACAAATGACAACATGATTTTTACTTTTATGGGGTGAAGATCATGCTATCACTGCACAGGGAGGGATGCAGCTCCCCTCTAGGAACTGTTATTATAATGAAAGTTATACCTTCAGACTGAACAGAGCAGGGCAAAAGCAGACAACAGCCCATGTCTGTGCAGATCAATATTCCTTGGCTGATTGCAGTAAGATAATGGCCCATTAAATCCACACCAGTATAGTGCCTATAGACCATGACAATGCCTCAGCTAGGGTTGCAAAACACACAAACCACAGCCAAAGTGGCCACAACATAGGGAAGCATCAATAGTGCCAGATGGACAGCAGTAAGGGGAAAGACTCAACAAATGTCAAACACTTGGCTCATATCAAAAGCCCTCTATGCTGGAATCCCCACAGTTCAAGCTTTTACGTGCGCTTCCAATGCTTTAGGGATTCCACAAAAAGCACAGCTTCAGATCCACGCTTAGGATCGGAGAAAGGATGGAATACATAGGAAATCAGAGGATATTTTCCTACAGTTCAGCCTTTAGTTAATTTAGGCAGCACTGAGGTAGCCTCTGTGAAGGGAAAGACTATCCACACAGACATGTCAAATGCTGCTTAACCCTTAAATCTACCACATTTGCACTCACATCATAGAACTGATCATGCCATAAGGTCACCCACGTGCCTGGTGAAATAGAAGTTGAC
Organism: Antrostomus carolinensis; assembly: GCF_000700745.2. Taxonomy (NCBI): domain Eukaryota; kingdom Metazoa; phylum Chordata; class Aves; order Caprimulgiformes; family Caprimulgidae; genus Antrostomus; species Antrostomus carolinensis. The sequence goes on along the minus strand of NW_010326888.1, from coordinate 8,475 downwards.
TTCTCCGACTGATTTTTTCATGATCTAGATAGGGTCCGGATTCCTTTTGCCAGGAGCCCAGTTCTGGCTATTGTTCCCATCCACACGGCACAACAGGCAGTCCAAGGACTCTATGGACCCACTTTCAAACCAGAAGACAAAGGTCTAAGCTCTGGGACTCCAGTTTTGAGAGCACTGTAACTCTGAGGCATGGACACAGTGTTAGGAGTTCCAAGGCCTGATTTAGACATCCACAAAGAGTGCAGAGTAGCTGTTTTCCTATGCTCCTACACGTAGATTCCCTTCACAGGCACTGAAGAGAAATGGAAAAACTTACAGTTCACCATCCATAAGTGTCTCCATCATATTGGAGAAGAATCAAGTTTGGGAATCAAAGCAGTTGTTTGGGTTTTTTTTGTTTTGTTCTGTTGGTTTTTTTTTTTTTCATACAACATTTTAAACCTGTATGCTGAATCCAAACAGTAAGAATCAGAAAAAAAAAATGTTCTGAACTCAACAAAATTAAAATGCTTTGGAAGTTTTTGAAAATAAAATATTGTCAGACTATTTCAATCTGGGAGAGGAAAACAAATGCCTAAGATGTTGAATCTACAATTTAGATGAAATTATGGAAAACAAAAATCCTAATATCTCAGTATAGAAATCCAGCAGATAGTAATAAACATGACATTAGCACTGTACTAGTGCAACAGAGCACATGTGTGACAGATTAGGAGAGAGAAACAGTACCAGCTAGACTAGTCTGACTGTCCAAACCCAGCAAGATACAAAAATAACCTTGTACTTTTAGTGGGAAAACATGTGCTTGGGGAGGGGGTGACAGACAGCTTAACATCCTTATTTATCCATATAAAGATTATGTAAAGTCAGTGTACCTACAGAAAAATAAAACCATCCCACCAGTGTTGAATGATTTAACCTGTAAAATACCATCTCTGACATCCATTTACTTTCATAAAAACTTAAGATACACAGGGAACATTCTTTGGTTCATCAGGAGTTTGGTTCAAAATGAGGCTGTCATGACATTATTCAAGTATTAGCAGAAGAGCTTACAACGATCCCAGACTCAAGTAGACACAATTATGTCTGCAGAGGAGCAGCATAATTGAGAACAGTGTATTGTGCCATCAAGAGCTAACTTTATTATCTACTGATGAAATCTACAGCTCTGGAAACAGTGAGAAGAGGATGAAGCTGAAAGCTAGCCAAAGCGCGTGGGTGAAGCAGAGAGATACAGAGAGAGAGAGAGAGAGAGAGACAGAGAGAGAGAAGAGAGAAAATGATGGCCAACTAATGCATGGTGGGGGGGAGAAAGGAAGAAGATACCTGTAGGCAGCACTAGGTGAGGAGAACTTTTCAGTTTCTTCACAGGGATAATTTTAACGGCAGAAATAGTGCGTGTACATAAAGGGACGTCAACAGCTGCAAACACAAAAGTGTAAATGGCACATCCAAAAAGGGAAGAACAGAGTTTGGGAAGCATGCCACAAAATTTTCTCATGTACTTGGAGACACAAAAGAAGGAAATTTCAAATACAAAAGCAGTCCATGAAGCAGTGATGCAATCATTAAAAATATCCCTTCATTTGCCCTAATTCAGGACATGTCTGTTTTATGCAGCTCACAGAACTGCTTACTGAATTGACTAACTGCTGACTGCCACAATGCTGCAGGCGAAAAGAATCTGGAAGCATTAGTTTTTAGAAGCCATCAAAAAATTTTAGTGTAATCAATTAGCTGGGATACACTACATGCAAAAAAAAAAAAAAAAAATTAAGTTAACGTTAATATGGCTCAGTTAAAACAAAGTGAAAAAACAAGGATTGAAAGGTTGAGAGACGAACATTCAACTAGCCACATTACCTGAATTATGGATTTTATGGACATATTTTACAAGTTCAGCAACAGAAGGAAGTGAAACATGAAGCAACCTTGAAAACAGCCCCATGCCAAAGGGTAGCATCAAAATATCAATTTCAGAAAAAAAACATCCATTTGAACAGTGAATTGAGGAGATTTCTACTGGATTCCACCAGCTTGCACACTAATTATACTAGATGTAATAACATAGAGGAAAACCATACATAGCACCGTGCAAAATTCTAGCAATTGTTACAAAGCTGTCCAAAACAGCTGGTACTTTCTCTCTCAGACTCTCTATTGCAACTGATGTGGTATTTTTTAAAAAAAAAGGAGGGGTGGTGGTAAAAAAAGGCAAAGGCAAAACTACTCAGAGGTGAAGCTCAACAGGATCTGCCAAAATAAATACCGTGTAAATCATGGCTCCACCAGAATAACTTGAGTTGTGCTCTTGATTTCTGCAGAGCTAGGATTTTCTCCTTTAAAACCTCTTACCTTTCTGCATGTATTAACTAGAAAATGCTACTTATGCCTCCTCATATTCCATGCAATCTCTCTCAGGCTTGCAAAAATCAGGAGTAAGAGGAACCATGTTTCTAATACTTTACACAACAATACTGAGCACTGGGCCAGCTTGAGGGAGGCAATGACATCAGGGTAGTGTGTACACCCCCTCTTGTGGCAGATCTTTCTGGTCCCCAGAAAAACTAGAAAGCACAGACTTCATGAACCTAGAACAGGGCTCCCAAGCAAAAGGATGACAGAAGAGCTTGATAACATTTTTTCAAACGTCAAAATCATTAGTTTTTAATTTGATTGGATTGATTTTCTTTTTTTTTCTTTTTTTTTTTTCTTTTTTTATGAAAGAGGAACCCAAAACAAACCCTGTTCTCCTTGCTTCTCCCTGAGCACTGGATACACTGCAAATACAATAGATCCCAAATCCAAACAGTCTGTGGTTTAAGAAACAACCCTAATTCTGTTCTGCTCTGTAACTGCCTGAATTCATCCATCCACAATGAAGTCAAATACTAACCACTATTAAAAGGCATCAAAGGAAAAGAAAGGAAATGAAACCAGCAGAAAACCAACCCATACAACCACATACTTTCACCCTGCCAAAACACACACCAGCACTATACAATATTGAATGCTACAAAGCATACTGCAAACCTGCTAATGTTAATGTGAAAACTGGTTTGTTTCAATACATTTGGGTTTTAAATCACTGTTGCTAATGACAGATTTATTTTTTTAAAATTATTTTTTATTACTTAAATGCTCAGTTCCTGCCCTTTAATCTTGGGCTCAAACCTCCACCTCCCACCAAAGTTAACAGGATTCAGACATAGACACCCCCAAACCCATGCGGTCTAAACACACTAAGATACTGATTCACATGTGCTCACAAGTACAAGTAGTGAACAGCTTTCCTCAAAATAGCACTAAAAATATACAAAGAGGCAAATCCAACCTGCCACCTTTAAGAGACAAAGAACACTTGTTCAGCTAAGAAATGCTGCTGCTGCTGGCATGGTGCAGCACAAGGCTCTTCTTGTATCAGTCGCCAAGCAAAGTAAATTTGGAAACCCCTGCTGTAGTCAGTGTCCAAGGAAATCAACCACAGCACGCAGCTGACATGCAGGGGGAGCTGCAGAGATGTCTCTGAAGCTCATAACCCACCTTTTTCTTGTCCATTGCTGCTCAGCCCATTGACGACAGTTTTTGCAACATCAGTTTCTTCGTGTTCTGTAAAACAAATGGAGATGATGATTACTTCTGGATTAAAATATCTGCAACTGAATTTAACCTCTGCCTATAAGGGGGATGCCATGGGTCAGCACTATTTCATTGAGGAACTATGAAGTATTCCTACTACCTCAGGAGGTATTGCTTGGAGACACAAATCTGCCTTGGATGACACTCTTGTTTCTCCTTTCCCTTTGCTTAGTTGCATTTCAGCCTCTTTTAAACTGGGACTGTACCTGTTGCATATGGTATCCAGCTCAGTGATGAGATTTTCAAGAGAGATTTTTCAAGTCTGCAACATCCTTGGCTGACATCAATAAAACTCTCTTGTGAATTCAGAGAAACACAGAGCAAGGAAGTGCAAGAAAGGACCTCCAAGGGTCATCTAAAGCCATATTCCTGACCCATGGCAGAAACAAATCCACCTCAGTCACTGCTGACAAATGTTTGCCTAAAGAGTTCTGACAAACTTCCAGCATCACCCTGAAGCAACCTGTTCCAGTGCTTTACAACCTGGAAGCTTATCAATGCTTAAGCCGAATTCCCAGCTCATGTTTTTCAGACTCATTATCAGTCTCCTAGCTTTCCTCTGGACTCTCTCCAAATGGTTCACATTTTTCTCAAAATGTGGCGCTAAAAACTGGACACGATACTCCAAGCTGAGACTTGATAAGGTGCTAAAATCAAGTGGGAATATTATTCCACAGGCCCTACATATAGGCACTTCAGTATGGTATCTGCTTTGCTTTTCACTCTGATTTAGGCTGTTACACAGACAAGCCCAGAAGTTTTCCTCTTCCCAACCAGCCTCCATTTCCTTGTCCCTCATTTTCCTTTGAGCAGCTCATTTTTTGTATCCAGGCATCAAACTTTGTATTCACCCCTACTAAAACATATCAAATTCTTTTAGATAATTTTTTCAGGTAATCAGTAATTTTTAATTCTTGTATTCCAAAGTGAAAGAAGCTAAAGTGACCTAGTCCAGCTTAAAACGTTTCTAGTCATTTTTTTAGCATTATGGGCCAAACTGAAACAACAAACACGAAGCCAGGACACTTTTTACTATGAAGCTGTTCTGCCCTAGTAGTCAGATTCCCTGGGCTTTCAAGGGCTTTGACTCTTTTCTAGGAGGCAGAAGTAAAAAAAAAAAAAAAAAAAAAAAAAAAAAGTAATTGCATCAGAAACAGACAGGAATAGCAATAAAAAAAGAACGCCAATGAGGGCAAGTGGAAAACAACACAGACTTACCAGAGCTCATTGTGGCAGAGGGACTTGCCTTTTTAACTTCTGGATTTTGTTTATCTCTGTTGGAAGAGAAAAGTAGAATAGTTACTTTATGTTTCATATCTGCCCAGACAGCACTGGACATGATGCTGAACATTGATCATAGAAATCAAGGTAATAGTCATAGTTTCTTAAAAATATTTCGTTTCAAAACCCAAATGGATTTGTGTTAACCACCAGTTACATTTTTAACTGATAATTATCAGAAATTAAATAGTATTACTTTCATACTTTAAGACTAATCCTTAACGTTAAATTGTAAGATACCGCTTAAAGCCTATAAAGCCTAAGAGTCTATATGTGGCGAAGTACAAATCTGTATAGCTTCTAACATACAAAATGTGCATCACCTTTAAGAAAAAAATTATCTCAGTGAAACTATAAGCTTTAAGCTAAAACCCTCAAGTCAGATCATTGTCAGATTTCAAGGCAATTTGTTGCTCAGATCAAAGTTAGTCTCTCCTTTGAAAGATGTTACAATACAGAAGAGATATGTTTGTCGAAATGTATATTAACTTCTGCACCAATAATTTCCAGTCCTGCATTGCCACAGATATCTTCAGGATCAGACTCCACTAAGTGAAACTTTAAAATTAGAAGCTTTAATCCTCTTGCAGTGAAATTACCAAACCAAGAGAAAAACTCCAGATGGGGATCAGAGGAGAAAAGAAGTCAATTTTCACAGTCATGACAGTCTATGGAGGACAACTGTGGGGCCTATTCGTACCCAGTGCCCACTGGGTGTTTGCCAAGTTTGTCAGTGTTTGCCAAGATCTCTCAACTGTCTAAAGGTCCTATGTTGAATTACAAACACTTTAATTTTGTGTTCCAATTTCCCACCCCCCCCACCAAAAGTTATCAAGCAAGATTAAGTGTAACTCCAGCCAATTAATGGCTTCCATGACATGAACAGAAATAGGTATCTGAAGCTACGAAATCATGCATAAACAAAGACCCTAATCTGTGAAGTATAGGGAAAAATCACTCAGAGAAACAAGAAACTAAACATGGGAGTTGGAGATACTTGTTTTCCTGTTACATTGAACTGGAGGCAGCAGTGGGACATTGTAAGAGGTGGAAATTGCCTTCAGGGAACTGAATTTGCTCTCTTGTCTCAAGAGTCCCCATTCTTAACTAGCATTTGTTTCATACCAGCCAGAATATAATGAGTATATTCAACAGATACTCAAAAGGAAAGAAAGGAAAATTCAAAAAGCAAATATAGTAACAGATCAGTCTGTAAAACCAGCCAGTATCTGGGCTCTCCAGCATGCCACCCTAGCAACAGCTGCCAACACTTAATTTTTTAAATATTTTGTTCAATAAAATATCCACATATGATACACATCATCGGTTAGTGAAAGCTCAGCAGGATGCAGCCTAACTCCAAGCTGTCCCCAGTAAAACACAGTGTGAAGTGGAGGGAGCAGTCTAAAACCAGTCAACAATAAAAGTTGAGCTCAACTCAAAGGTCTGCTGCCCAACTTTGCCTGCCTATATAGTATCTGCTTTTTGTTTCTACCATTTCATATTAGCAGTAAGTACCATGAAATAGTAACGGCTGACAAAGCCTGAAAATTTAGATTAATATGTTTAATAATAATGTTCTTTCTGGGCTCTGTACGTTTCAGTTACAGAAAGATGCCTTAGTTCAAGCAAAGCAGAAAGAAAAAGGCTAAAATGCTAGGCTATCCAGGCTAATGAGGCTTGTGGCAATATCACACTCTACATATGGAAAACTGTTACAAGTGTCATGATTTTGGCTGGCATAGAGTTAATTTTCTTCCTAGTAGCTGGTACAGTGCTATGTTTTACATTTAGTATGAGAATAATGTTAATGACACACTGATGTTGCTAAGTAGTGCTTATCCTAAGGACTTTCAGTTTCCCATGCTATGCAAGCAAGGAGGTGCACAATAAGCTGGGAGGGTTCATGGCCAGGGCACTTGACCCAAACTAGCCAAAGAGATATTCCATACCATACGATGTCACGCTCAGTATATAAACTGGAGGGACTTGGCCAGGGGATCAATCATTGCTCGGAATTAAACCACCATGAGTTAAACTCACTGGTCAAATACAAGTCTCCATTCAGCTTTAGGATTAAAGCCATTCTGAAGCTGAAGAGGCTGCTGGCACCCAGAAGTTCTGACTCGGCATTGGCCCTCTCCATGGGCTTCATGCAAGTCAACAGAAAGTTTCTTCCATGCCAAGCATCCCCAAAAGGTTGCATGCTTTCTTCTGGTATACAATATAAAAAAGGCAGGGAGAAAAAAAAAATCTAGCATATTATCTTTTTGGGAGAGGAAAGAGGAAATACTAGCTCACGTGTCTGGACAAAGGCAAGGTCCACTGCTGCTGCAATTCCAGAACGACATAGGGCCCCTTCCACAACAGTGGTATCTGAGCAGTTAAACTTGTAACCCTGTGCCTTGTATTTTTAAAACTGTCTTATCTTTGTTTAGAAACAGTGACATTACAACTGCCATAAAACTCTTGATTTCAGTGATGTATTTTTGAATCAAGAGTCTTGATGTGGCTTATGGTGTGAAGCATTTGTCTTCATTGCATTAAGGAAAGCATTAAGGAAAGAATTCACACCAAAGAAAGTACAATTGTTTGGACTTAGAAGAACAACTTTTCAGAAGAAATTATTTGAGGTTAAAAATAAAGTGATAATTAAAGAAGTAAGTTTGCTAAAATTAAATGGAGGAGGTGTACAAACTCATTAGAACTAGATCTAGAAAAATTACTTCTCCACATACCCCCACACTTGCTGGCAATTACGGAATTCAATTAAAATAACAAGCATTCAGTGTTCTCTTACTGTGAAACTAATCAGCAGTATTCAAGCACTCAAATGGACATATACTTAATGCAGGTTAGAATACACAGAATGCATTTCAGTGTGCTTGGGGTGAGCATAACCAACCCTGAGCATCTGGCTTGGTGTAACTCCAGAAACTCCATTTAAAAGTTGATTTTGATCAGTGGAGGATCTATGTACAGATTTACTGCATGCAGGTAGAAATAACTGCTGTTTAGTTTGAGGAAACGATGGTGCGCGTTTGGAGCTAACATACTTCAGTGCCTTTTAGCATCAGGGCTACACTTATTCTACCTGTCTCCCACACGCTTAACCCAGACCACACACTGAAGTCCTATAAGACCTATCTTAGCCCTAAGGCTGCTCTTGGGACCAGATACACAGTCCAGCCAGATAGCACATCTGGCTCCACGGCGCCAGTATAGCAAACTGTTACCCTCTGTTACACTTGGGAAAGTACATGCTGTAAGTCAGTGTGCCATGGGTGTCTGGATAGCGCATCCTTAGACAGAGCAGTCCCTGTCAGTTGGCTAGACAGGCTGTCCGTGGGCTGTGGGAGCAGGTGGATCTGGAAGCATTTGCTGCTCCCAATTCCCCTCAAAAACTTCCTGTAGACACACATGCAAGTATGCATAGCAGCACTTCAAGGGAGCATTTCAAAGGGAACCAAAAATGAGATCCCTCATGTCAATATTGAAAAGAGAGAAACCAGTACTGACAAATCAGGCAAAACAAAACAAATTTTTATATAT